>NW_026608216.1:0-81369 GCF_029499605.1 Hyla sarda | reverse complement strand
AGCGAGCAAGATATGAGAGCAAAACAGATAAGAGAGCGAATCAGACAAGAGAGCAAGTGAGCGAGCCAGATATGAGAGCGAGCGAGCCAGACATGAGAGCAAGCGAGCGAGCCAGATATGAGAGCGAGCCAGATATGAGAGCAAACGAACGAGCAAGATATGAGAGAGAGCCAGATAAGAGAGCGAACCAGACATAAGAGCAAGCGAGCGAGCCAGATATGAGAGCGAGTGAGCCAGACATGAGAGCAAGCAAGCGAGCCAGATATGAGAGCGAGCAAGCCAGACATGAGAGCAAGCGAGCGAGCCTGATATTAGAGCGAGTAAGCCAGACATGAGAGCAAGCGAGCGAGCCAGATATGAGAGCGAGCCAGACATGAGAGCAAACGAACGAGCAAGATATGAGAGAGAGCCAGATAAGAGAGCGAACCAGACAAGAGAGTAAGCGAGCGAGCCAGATATGAGAGCGAGCGAGCCAGACATGAGAGCAAGCGAGCGAGCCAGATATGAGAGCGAGCGAGCCAGACATGAGAGCAAGCGAGCGAGCTAGATATGAGAGCGAGCGAGCAAGACATGAGAGCAAGCGAGCGATCCAGATATGAGAGCGAGCGAGCCAGACATGAGAGCAAGCGAGCGAGCCAGATATGAGAGCGAGCGAGCCAAACATGAGAGCAAGTGAGCGAGCCAGATATGAGAGCGAGCCAGACATGAGAGCAAGCTTGCAAGCAAGATATGAGAGCGAGCCAGATAAGAGAGCGAACGAGACAAGAGAGCATGCCAGCGAGCCAGATATGAGAGCGAGCGAGCCAGACATGAGAGCAAGCGAGCGAGCCAGATATGAGAGCGAGCGAGCCAGACATGAGAGCAAGCGAGCGAGCCAGATATGAGAGCGAGCGAGCCAGACATGAGAGCAAGCGAGCGAGCCAGATAAGAGAGCGAGCCAGATATGAGAGCAAGCGAGCGAGCCAGATATGCAAGCGAGCGAGCCAGATAAGAGAGCGAGCCAGACAAGAGATCAAGCGAGCAAACCAGATATGAGAGCGAGCGAGCCAGACATGAAAGCAAGCGAGCGAGCCAGATATGAGAGCGAGCGAGCCAGACATGAGAGCAAGCGAGCGAGCAAGATATGAGAGCGAGCGAGCCAGACATGAGAGCAAGCGAGCGAGCCAGATATGAGAGCGAGTGAGCCAGACATAAGAGCAAGCGAGCGAGCAAGATATGAGATCGAGTGAGCCAGATATGCGAGCGAGCCAGATAAGAGAGCGAGCAAGACAAGAGAGCAAGTGAGTGAGCCAGATATGAGAGCAAGCGAGCGAGCCAGATATGCGAGCGAGCGAGCCAAATAGGAGAGCGAGCCAGACAAGAGAGCAAGCGAGCAAGCCAGATATGCGAGCGAGCCAGATAAGAGAGCGAGCCAGACAAGAGAGCATGCGCGCGAGCCAGACATGAGAGTAAGCGAGCGAGCCAGATATGCGAGCGAACGAGCCAGATATGAGAGCGAGCGAGCCAGACATGAGAGCAAGCGAGCGAGCCAGATATGCGAGCGAACGAGCCAGATATGAGAGCGAGCGAGTCAGACATGAGAGCAAGCGAGCGAGCCAGATATGAGAGCAAGCGAGCCAGACATGAGAGCAAGCGAGCAAGCCAGATATGAGAGCGATCGAGCCAGACATAAGAGCAAGCGAGCAAGCCAGATATGAGAGCGAGCGAGCCAGACATGAAAGCAAGCGAGCGAGCCAGATATGAGTGCGAGCGAGCCAGACATGAGAGCAAGCGAGCCAGATATGAGAGCGATCGAGCCAGACATGAGAGCAAGCGAGCAAGCCAGATATGAGAGCGAGCGAGCCAGACATGAGAGCAAGCGAGCGAGCAAGATATGAGAGCAAGCGAGCAAGACATGAGAGCAAGCGAGCGAGCCAGATATGAGAGCGAGTGAGCCAGACATGAGAGCAAGCGAGCGAGCCAGATATGAGAGCGAGCGAGCCAGACATGAGAGCAAGCTTGCAAGCAAGATAAGAGAGCGAGCCAGATAAGAGAGCGAACGAGACAAGAGAGCAAGCGAGCGAGCCAGATATGAGAGCAAGCGAGCAAGACATGAGAGCAAGCGAGCGAGCCAGATATGAGAGCGAGTGAGCCAGACATGAGAGCAAGCGAGCGAGCCAGATATGAGAGCGAGCGAGCCAGACATGAGAGCAAGCGAGCGAACCAGATATGCGAGCGAACGAGCCAGATATGAGAGCGAGCGAGCCAGACATGAGATCAAGCGAGCGAGCCAGATATGAGAGCAAGCGAGCCAGACATGAGAGCAAGCGAGCGAGCCAGATATGAGAGCAAGCGAGCAGGAATTGAGAGCAAGCTAGCGAGCTAGATATGAGAGAGAGCGAGCCAGACATGAGAGCAAGCAAGCGAGCCAGATATGAGAGCGAGCGAGCCAGACATGAGAGCAAGCGAGCGAGCAAGATATGAGAGCGAGCGAGCCAGACATGAGAGCAAGCGAGCAAGCCAGATATGAGAGCAAGCGAGCCAGAATTGAGAGCAAGCTAGCGAGCTAGATATGAGAGAGAGCGAGCCAGACATGAGAGCAAGCGAGCGAGCCAGATATGAGAGCGAGCGAGCCAGACATGAGAGCAAGCGAGCGAGCAAGATATGAGAGCGAGCGAGCCAGACATGAGAGCAAGTGAGCGAGCCAGATATGAGAGCAAGCGAGCAAGCCAGATATGCGAGCGAGCGAGCCAGATAAGAGAGCGAGCCAGACAAGAGAGCAAGTGAGTGAGCCAGTTATGAGAGCAAGCGAGCGAGCCAGATATGCGAGCGAGCGAGCCATATAAGAGAGCGAGCCAGACAAGAGAGCAAGCGAGCGAGCCAGATATGCGAGCGAGCGAGCCAGATAAGAGAGTGAGCCAGACAAGAGAGCAAGCGAGCGAGCCAGATATGCGAGCGAACGAGCAAGATATGAGAGCAAGCGAGCCAGACATAAGAGCAAGCAAGCAAGCCAGATATGAGAGCGAGCGAGCCAGACATGAGAGCAAGCTAGCGAGCCAGATATGAGAGCGAGCGAGCCAGATATGAGAGCGAGCGAGCAAGACATGAGAGCAGGCGAGCGAGCCAGATATGAGAGCGAGTGAGCCAGACATGAGAGCAAGCGAGCGAGCCAGATATGAGAGCGAGCGTGCCAGACATGAGAGCAAGCGAGCGAGCCAGATATGAGAGCGAGTAAGCCAGACATGAGAGCAAGCGAGCGAGCCAGATATGAGAGCGAGCCAGACATGAGAGCAAACGAGCGAGCAAGATATGAGAGAGAGCCAGATAAGAGAGCAAACCAGACAAGAGAGTAAGCGAGCGAGCCAGATATGAGAGCGAGCGAGCCAGACATGAGAGCAAGCGAGCGAGCCAGATATGAGAGCGAGCGAGCCAGACATGAGAGCAAGCGAGCGAGCAAGATATGAGAACGAGCGAGCAAGACATGAGAGCAAGCGAGCGAGCCAGATATGAGAGCGAGTGAGCCAGACATGAGAGCAAGCGAGCGAGCCAGATATGAGAGCGAGCGAGCCATACATGAGAGCAAGCTTGCAAGCAAGATATGAGAGCGAGCCAGATAAGAGAGCGAACCAGACAAGAGAGTATGCCAGCGAGCCAGATATGAGAGCGAGCGAGCCAGACATGAGAGCAAGTGAGCGAGCCAGATATGAGAGCGAGCCAGACATGAGAGCAAGCGAGCGAGCCAGATATGAGAGCGAGCGAGCCAGACATGAGAGCAAGCGAGCGAGCCAGATAAGAGAGCGAGCCAGATATGAGAGCAAGCGAGCGAGCCAGATATGCAAGCGAGCGATCCAGATAAGAGAGCGAGACAGACAAGAGAGCAAGCGAGCAAACCAGATATGAGAGTGAGCGAGCCAGACATGAAAGCAAGCGAGCGAGCCAGATATGAGAGCGAGCCAGACATGAGAGCAAGCGAGCGAGCAAGATATGAGAGCGAGCAAGCCAGACATGAGAGCAAGCGAGCGAGCCAGATATGAGAGCGAGTGAGCCAGACATAAGAGCAATCGAGCGAGCCAGATATGCGAGCGAGCCAGATAAGAGAGCGAGCAAGACAAGAGAGCAAGTGAGTGAGCCAGATATGAGAGCAAGCGAGCGAGCCAGATATGCGAGCGAGCGAGCCAAATAAGAGAGCGAGCCAGACAAGAGAGCAAGCGAGCGAGCCAGATATGCGAGCGAGCCAGATAAGAGAGCGAGCCAGACAAGAGAGCATGCGCGCGAGCCAGACATGAGAGTAAGTGAGCGAGCCAGATATGCGAGCGAACGAGCCAGATATGAGAGCGAGCGAGCCAGACATGAGAGCAAGCGAGCGAACCAGATATGCGAGCGAACGAGCCAGATATGAGAGCGAGCGAGTCAGACATGAGAGCAAGCGAGCGAGCCAGATATGAGAGCAAGCGAGCCAGACATAAGAGCAAGCGAGCAAGCCAGATGTGAGAGCGATCGAGCCAGACATAAGAGCAAGCGAGCAAGCCAGATATGAGAGCGAGCGAGCCAGACATGAGAGCAAGCGAGCGAGCAAGATATGACAGCAAGTGAGCAAGACATGAGAGCAAGCGAGCGAGCCAGATATGAGAGCGAGCGAGCCAGACACGAGAGCAAGCGAGCGAACCAGATATTCGAGCGAACGAGCCAGATATGAGAGCGAGCGAGCCAGACATGAGAGCAAGCGAGCGAGCCAGATATGAGAGCAAGCGAGCCAGACATGAGAGCAAGCGAGCGAGCCAGATATGAGAGCAAGCGAGCCAGACATGAGAGCAAGCGAGCGAGCCAGATATGAGAGCGATTGAGCCAGACATGAGAGCAAGCGAGCGAGCCAGATATGAGAGCGAGCGAGCCAGTCATGAGAGCAAGCGAGCAAGCCAGATATGAGAGCGAGCGAACCAGTCATGAGAGCAAACGAGCAAGCCAGATATGAAAGTGAGCAAGACATGAGAGCAAGCGAGCGAGCAAGATATGAGAGCGAGCCAGATAAGAGAGCGAGTGAGCCAGACATGAGAGCAAGCGAGCGAGCCAGATATGAGAGCGAGTGAGCCAGACATGAGAGCAAGCGAGCGAGCCAGATATGAGAGCGAGCGAGCCAGACATGAGAGCAAGCGAGCGAGCCAGATATGAGAGCGAGCGAGCAAAACATGAGAGCAAGCGAGCAAGCCAGATATGAGAGTAAGCGAGCCAGACATGAGAGCAAGCGAGCGAGCCAGATATGCGAGCGAACGAGCCAGATATGAGAGCGAGCGAGTCAGACATGAGAGCAAGCGAGCGAGCCAGATATGAGAGCAAGCGAGCCAGACATGAGAGCAAGCGAGCGAGCCAGATATGAGAGCGATCGAGCCAGATATGAGAGCAAGCGAGCCAGACATGAGAGCAAGCGAGCGAGCCAGATATGAGAGCAAGCGAGCCAGAATTGAGAGCAAGCTAGCGAGCTAGATATGAGAGAGAGCGAGCCAGACATGAGAGCAAGCGAGCGAGCCAGATATGAGAGCGAGCGAGCCAGACATGAGAGCAAGCGAGCGAGCAAGATATGAGAGCGAGCGAGCCAGACATGAGAGCAAGCGAGCAAGCGAGAGCAAGCGAGCCAGAATTGAGAGCAAGCTAGCGAGCTAGATATGAGAGAGAGCGAGCCAGACATGAGAGCAAGCGAGCGAGCCAGATATGAGAGCGAGCGAGCCAGACATGAGAGCAAGCGAGCGAGCAAGATATGAGAGCGAGCGAGCCAGACATGAGAGCAAGCGAGCGAGCCAGATATGAGAGCAAGCGAGCGAGCCAGATATGCGAGCGAGCGAGCCAGATAAGAGAGCGAGCCAGACAAGAGAGCAAGTGAGTGAGCCAGTTATGAGAGCAAGCGAGCGAGCCAGAAATGCGAGCGAGCGAGACAGATAAGAGAGCGAGCCAGACAAGAGAGCAAGCGAGCGAGCCAGATATGCGAGCGAGCGAGCCAGACAAGAGAGCAAGCGAGCGAGCCAGATATGCGAGCGAACGAGCAAGATATGAGAGCGAGCAAGCCAGACATGAGAGCAAGCGAGCGAGCCAAATATGAGAGCGATCGAGCCAGACATGAGATCAAGCGAGCGAGCCAAATATGAGAGCGATCGAGCCAGACATGAGAGCAAGCGAGCGAGCCAGATATGAGAGCGAGCGAGCCAGACATGAGAGCAAGCGAGCGAGCCAGATATGAGAGCGAGTGAGCCAGAAATGAGAGCAAGCCAGATATGAGAGCGAGCCAGACATGAGAGCAAGCGAGCGAGCAAGATATGAGAGCAAACCAGATAAGAGAGCGAATCAGACAAGAGAGCAAGCGAGCGAGCCAGATATGAGAGCGAGCGAGCCAGACATGAGAGCAAGCAAGCAAGCCAGATATGAGAGCGAGCGAGCCAGACATAAGAGCAAGCTAGCGAGCCAGATATGAGAGCGAGCGAGCCAGATATGAGAGCAAGCGAGCGAGCAAGATATGAGAGCGAGCGAGCAAGACATGAGAGCAGGCGAGCGAGCCAGATATGAGAGCGAGTGAGCCAGACATGAGAGCAAGCGAGCGAGCCAGATATGAGAGCGAGCGAGCCAGACATGAGAGCAAGCGAGCGAGCCAGATATGAGAGCGAGTAAGCCAGACATGAGAGCAAGCGAGCGAGCCAGATATGAGAGCGAGCCAGACATGAGAGCAAACGAGCGAGCAAGATATGAGAGAGAGCCAGATAAGAGAGCAAACCAGACAAGAGAGTAAGCGAGCGAGCCAGATATGAGAGCGAGCGAGCCAGACATGAGAGCAAGCGAGCGAGCCAGATATGAGAGCGAGCGAGCCAGACATGAGAGCAAGCGAGCGAGCAAGATATAAGAGCGAGCGAGCAAGACATGAGAGCAAGCGAGCGGGCCAGATATGAGAGCGAGTGAGCCAGACATGAGAGCAAGCGAGCGAGCCAGATATGAGAGCGAGCCAGACATGAGAGCGAGCCAGATATGAGAGCGAGCCAGATAAGAGAGCAAGCCAGACAAGAGAGCAAGCGAGCGAGTCAGATATGAGAGCGAGCGAGCCAGACATGAGAGCAAGCGAGCGATCAAGACATGAGAGCAAGCGAGCGAGCCAGACATGAGAGCAAGCGAGCGATCAAGACATGAGAGCAAGCGAGCGAGCCAGATATGAGAGCAATCGAGCGAGCCATGAGAGCAAGCGAGCGAGTCAGATATGAGAGCGAGCGAGCCAGACATGAGAGCAAGCGAGCGAGCCAGATATGAGAGCGAGCCAGACATGAGAGCAAGCGAGCGAGCAAGATATGAGAGCGAGCCAGATAAGAGAGCGAACCAGACAAGAGAGCAAGCGAGCGAGCCAGACATGAGAGCAAGCGAGCCAGACATGAGAGCAAGCGAGCGAGAGCGAGCAAGACATGAGAGCAAGCAAGCGAGCCAGATATGAGAGCGAGTGAGCCAGACATGAGAGCAATCGAGCGAGCCAGATATGAGAGCGAGCGAGCCAGACATGAGAGCAAGCGAGCGAGCCAGATATGAGAGCGAGCGAGCCAGACATGAGAGCAAGCGAGCGAGCAAGATATGAGAGCGAGCCAGATAAGAGAGCGAACCAGACAAGAGAGCAAGCGAGCGAGCCAGATAAGAGAGCAAGCGAGCCAGACATGAGAGCAAGCGAGCGAGTAAGATATGAGAGCGAGCGAGCCAGACATAAGAGCAAGCGAGCGAGCCAGATATGAGAGCGAGCGAGCCAGACATGAGAGCAAGCGAGCGAGCCAGATATGGAAGCGAGCAAGATATGAGAGCGAGCCAGATATGAGAGCGAACCAGACAAGAGAGCAAAAGAGCGAGCCATGCTTGAAAAAGGTGGTGGATATCACTGAAACGTTGCATTTGAACATGGTTTAAATAAACACCGTTGTGTTTTTTACTTGAACCCGTGAGTGCTGTTGGACTAATTGCTGAAAAGAGCGAGCCCGATATGAGAGCGAGCGAGCCAGACATGAGAGCAAGCGAGCGAGCCAGATATGAGAGCGAGCGAGCCAGACATGAGAGCAAGCGAGCGAGCCAGATATGAGAGCGAGCCAGACATGAGAGCAAGCGAGCGAGCCAGATATGAGAGCGAGCCAGATAAGAGAGCGAACCAGACAAGAGAGCAGGCGAGCGAGCCAGATATGAGAGCGAGCGAGCCAGATATGAGAGCGAGCCAGATAAGAGAGCGAACCAGACAAGAGAGCAAGCAAGCGAGCCAGAAATGAGAGCGAGCGAACCAGACATGAGAGCAAGCGAGCGAGCCAGATATGAGAGCGAGCGAGCCAGACATGAGAGCAAGCGAGCGAGCCAGAAATGAGAGCGAGCGAGCCAGACATGAGAGCAAGCGAGCGAGCCAGATATGCGAGCGAGAGAGCCAGATAAGAGAGCGAGCCAGACAAGAGAGCAAGCGAGCGAGCCAGATATGAGAGCAAGCGAGCAAGCCAGATATGAGAGCAAGCAAGCGAGCCAGATGTGAGAGCAAGCGAGCGAGCCAGACATGAGAGCAAATGAGCGAGCAAGATATGTGAGCGAGCGAGCCAGATAAGCGAGCAAGCCAGATATGCGAGCGAGCCAGATAAAAGAGAGTGCCAGACAAGAGAGCAAGCGAGCGAGCCAGATATGAGAGCGAGCGAGCCAGACATGAGAGCAAGCGAGCGAGCCAGATATGAGAGTGAGCGAGCCAGACATGAGAGCAAGCGAGCGGGCCAGACATGAGAGCAAGCGAGCAAGCCAGATATGAGAGAGAGCGAGCCAGACATGAGAGCAAGCGAGCGAGCCAGATATGCCAGCGAGAGAGCCAGATAAGAGAGCGAGCCAGACAAGAGAGCAAGCGAGCGAGCCAGATATAAGAGCAAGCGAGCAAGCCAGATATGAGAGCAAGCAAGCGAGCCAGATATGAGAGCAAGCGAGCGAGCCAGATATGAGAGCAAGCGAGCCAGACATGAGAGCAAATGAGCGAGCAAGATATGTGAGCGAGCGAGCTAGATATGCGAGCGAGCCAGAAATGCGAGCGAGCGAGCCAGATAAGAGAGCGAACCAGATAAGAGAGCGAGTCAGACAAGAGAGCAAGCAAGCTAGCCGGATATGAGAGCAAGCGAGCGAGCCAGATATGAAAGCGAGCAAGCCAGATATGCGAGCGAGCCAGATAAGAGAGAGTGCCAGACAAGAGAGCAAGGAAGCGAGCCAGGTATGAGAGCAAGCGAGCCAGACATGAGAGCAATCGAGCGAGCCAGATATGAGAGCGAGCGAACCAGACATGAGAGCAAGCGAGCGAGCCAGATATGAGAGCAAGCGAGCCAGACATGAGAGCAAGCAAGCGAGCCAGACATGAGTGCGATCGAGCCAGAAATGAGAGCAAGCGAGCGAGTGAGATATGAGAGCGAGCCAGACATGAGAGCAAGCGAGCGAGCAAGATATAAGAGCGAGCCAGATAAGAGAGCGAACCAGACAAGAGAGCAAAAGAGCGAGCCAGATATGAGAGCGAGCGAGCCAGACATGAGAGCAAGCGAGCGTACAGATATGAGAGCGAGCGAGCCAGACATGAGAGCAAGCGAGCGAGCAAGATATGAGAGCGAGCGAGCCAGACATGAGAGCAATCGAGCGAGCCAGATATGAGAGCGAGCCAGATAAGAGAGCGAACCAGACAAGAGGGCACGCGAGCGAGCCAGATATGAGAGCGAGCGAGCCAGACATGAGAGCAAGCGAGCGAGCCAGATATGAGAGCGAGCGAGCCAGACATGAAAGCAAGCGAGCGAGCAAGATATGAGAGCGAGCGAGCCAGACATGAGAGCAAGCGAGCGAGCCAGATATGAGAGCGAGCGAGCCAGACATGAGAGCAAGCGAGCGAGTCAGATATGAGAGCGAGCGAGCCAGACATGAGATCAAGCGAGCGAGCCAGATATGAGAGTGAGCGAGCCAGACATGAGAGCAAGCGAGCGATCAAGACATTAGAGCAAGCGAGCGAGCCAGATATGAGAGCAATCGAGCGAGCCATGAGAGCAAGCGAGCGAGCCAGATATGAGAGCGAGCGAGCCAGACATGAGAGCAAGCGAGCGAGCCAGATATGAGAGCGAGCCAGACATGAGAGCAAGCGAGCGAGCAAGATATGAGAGCGAGCCAGATAATTGAGCTAACCAGACAAGAGAGCAAGCGAACGAGCCAGATATGAGAGCGAGCCAGACATGAGAGCAAGCGAGCGAGCCAGATATGAGAGCGAGTGAGCCAGACATGAGAGCAAGCGAGCGAGCCAGATATGAGAGCGAGCGAGCCAGACATGAGAGCAAGCAAGCGAGCCAGATATGAGAGCGAGCCAGACATGAGAGCAAGCGAGCGAGCAAGATATGAGAGCGAGCCAGATAATTGAGCTAACCAGACAAGAGAGCAAGCGAACGAGCCAGATATGAGAGCGAGCCAGACATGAGAGCAAGCGAGCGAGCCAGATATGAGAGCAAGCGAGCCAGACAAGAGAGCAAGCAAGCGAGCCAGATATGCGAGCGAGCGAGCCAGATAAGAGAGTGAGCCAGACAAGAGAGCAAGCGAGCGAGCCAGATATGCGACCGAGCGAGCCAAATATGAGAGCGAGCGAGCCAGACATGAGAGCAAGCGAGTGAGTCAGATATGAGAGCAAGCGAGCCAGACATGAGAGCAAGCGAGCGAGCCAGATATGAGAGCGATCGAGCCAGACATGAGAGCAAGCGAGCGAGCCAGACATGAGAGCAAGCGAGCGAGCAAGATATGAGAGCGAGTCAGACATGAGAGCAAGCGAGCGAGCCAGATATGAGAGCGAGTGAGCCAGAAATAAGAGCAAGCGAGCGACCAAGATGTGAGATCGAGCGAGCCAGATATGCGAGCGAGCCAGATAAGAGAGCTAGCCAGACAAGAGAGCAAGTGAGCGAGCCAGATATGAGAGCAAGCGAGCGAGCCAGATATGAGAGCAAGCGAGCGAGCCAGATATGCGAGCGAGCGAGCCAGATCAGAGATCGAGCCAGACAAGAGAGCAAGCGAGCCAGATATGCGAGCGAGCGAGCCAGATAAGAGAGTGAGCCAGACAAGAGAGCAAGCGAGCGAGCCAGATATGCGAGCGAGCGAGCCAGATATAAGAGCGAGCGAGCCAGACATGAGAGCAAACGAGCGAGCCAGATATGAGAGCGAGCAAGACATGAGAGCGAGCGAGCAAGATTTGAGAGCGAGCGAGTCAGACATGAGAGCAAGCGAGCGAGCCAGATATAAGAGCGAGCGAGCCAGACATGAGAGTAAGCGAGCGAGCCAGATATGCGAGCAAACGAGCCAGATATGAGAGCGAGCGAGCCAGACATGAGAGCAAGCGAGCGAACCAGATATGCGAGCGAACGAGCCAGATATGAGAGCGAGCGAGCAAGCCAGATATGAGAGCCAGCCAGACATGAGAGCAAGCGAGCGAGCCAGATATGAGAGCGATTGAGCCAGACATGAGAGCAATCGAGCGAACCAGATATGAGAGCGAGCGAGTCAGACATGAGAGCAAGCGAGCGAGCCAGATATGAGAGCAAGCGAGCCAGACATGAGAGCAAGCGAGCAAGCCAGATGTGAGAGCGATCGAGCCAGACATAAGAGCAAGCGAGCAAGCCAGATATGAGAGCCAGCCAGACATGAGAGCAAGCGAGCGAGCCAGATATGAGAGCGATTGAGCCAGACATGAGAGCAAGCGAGCGAGCCAGATATGAGAGCGAGCGAGCCAGTCATGAGAGCAAGCGAGCAAGCCAGATATGAGAGCGAGCGAACCAGTCATGAGAGCAAACGAGCAAGCCAGATATGAAAGTGAGCAAGACATGAGAGCAAGCGAGCGAGCAAGATATGAGAGCGAGCCAGATAAGAGAGCGAGTGAGCCAGACATGAGAGCAAGCGAGCGAGCCAGATATGAGAGCGAGTGAGCCAGACATGAGAGCAAGCGAGCGAGCCAGATATGAGAGCGAGCGAGCCAGACATGAGAGCAAGCGAGCGAGCCAGATATGAGAGCGAGCGAGCAAAACATGAGAGCAAGCGAGCAAGCCAGATATGAGAGTAAGCGAGCCAGACATGAGAGCAAGCGAGCGAGCCAGATATGCGAGCGAACGAGCCAGATATGAGAGCGAGCGAGTCAGACATGAGAGCAAGCGAGCGAGCCAGATATGAGAGCAAGCGAGCCAGACATGAGAGCAAGCGAGCGAGCCAGATATGAGAGCGATCGAGCCAGATATGAGAGCAAGCGAGCCAGACATGAGAGCAAGCGAGCGAGCCAGATATGAGAGCAAGCGAGCCAGAATTGAGAGCAAGCTAGCGAGCTAGATATGAGAGAGAGCGAGCCAGACATGAGAGCAAGCGAGCGAGCCAGATATGAGAGCGAGCGAGCCAGACATGAGAGCAAGCGAGCGAGCAAGATATGAGAGCGAGCGAGCCAGACATGAGAGCAAGCGAGCAAGCCAGATATGAGAGCAAGCGAGCCAGAATTGAGAGCAAGCTAGCAAGCTAGATATGAGAGAGAGCGAGCCAGACATGAGAGCAAGCGAGCGAGCCAGATATGAGAGCGAGCGAGCCAGACATGAGAGCAAGCGAGCGAGCAAGATATGAGAGCGAGCGAGCCAGACATGAGAGCAAGCGAGCGAGCCAGATATGAGAGCAAGCGAGCGAGCCAGATATGCGAGCGAGCGAGCCAGATAAGAGAGCGAGCCAGACAAGAGAGCAAGTGAGTGAGCCAGTTATGAGAGCAAGCGAGCGAGCCAGAAATGCGAGCGAGCGAGACAGATAAGAGAGCGAGCCAGACAAGAAAGCAAGCGAGCGAGCCAGATATGCGAGCGAGCGAGCCAGACAAGAGAGCAAGCGAGCGAGCCAGATATGCGAGCGAACGAGCAAGATATGAGAGCGAGCAAGCCAGACATGAGAGCAAGCGAGCGAGCCAAATATGAGAGCGATCGAGCCAGACATGAGATCAAGCGAGCGAGCCAAATATGAGAGCGATCGAGCCAGACATGAGAGCAAGCGAGCGAGCCAGATATGAGAGCGAGCGAGCCAGACATGAGAGCAAGCGAGCGAGCCAGATATGAGAGCGAGTGAGCCAGACATGAGAGCAAGCCAGATATGAGAGCGAGCCAGACATGAGAGCAAGCGAGCGAGCAAGATATGAGAGCAAACCAGATAAGAGAGCGAATCAGACAAGAGAGCAAGCGAGCGAGCCAGATATGAGAGCGAGCGAGCCAGACATGAGAGCAAGCAAGCAAGCCAGATATGAGAGCGAGCGAGCCAGATATGAGAGCAAGCGAGCGAGCAAGATATGAGAGCGAGCGAGCAAGACATGAGAGCAGGCGAGCGAGCCAGATATGAGAGCGAGTGAGCCAGACATGAGAGCAAGCGAGCGAGCCAGATATGAGAGCGAGCGAGCCAGACATGAGAGCAAGCGAGCGAGCCAGATATGAGAGCGAGTAAGCCAGACATGAGAGCAAGCGAGCGAGCCAGATATGAGAGCGAGCCAGACATGAGAGCAAACGAGCGAGCAAGATATGAGAGAGAGCCAGATAAGAGAGCAAACCAGACAAGAGAGTAAGCGAGCGAGCCAGATATGAGAGCGAGCGAGCCAGACATGAGAGCAAGCGAGCGAGCCAGATATGAGAGCGAGCGAGCCAGACATGAGAGCAAGCGAGCGAGCAAGATATGAGAGCGAGCGAGCAAGACATGAGAGCAAGCGAGCGAGCCAGATATGAGAGCGAGTGAGCCAGACATGAGAGCAAGCGAGCGAGTCAGATATGAGAGCGAGCCAGACATGAGAGCGAGCCAGATATGAGAGCGAGCCAGATAAGAGAGCGAGCCAGACAAGAGAGCAAGCGAGCGAGTCAGATATGAGAGCGAGCGAGCCAGACATGAGAGCAAGCGAGCGATCAAGACATGAGAGCAAGCGAGCGAGCCAGACATGAGAGCAAGCGAGCGATCAAGACATGAGAGCAAGCGAGCGAGCCAGATATGAGAGCAATCGAGCGAGCCATGAGAGCAAGCGAGCGAGCCAGATATGAGAGCGAGCGAGCCAGACATGAGAGCAAGCGAGCGAGCCAGATATGAGAGCGAGCCAGACATGAGAGCAAGCGAGCGAGCAAGATATGAGAGCGAGCCAGATAAGAGAGCGAACCAGACAAGAGAGCAAGCGAGCGAGCCAGACATGAGAGCAAGCGAGCCAGACATGAGAGCAAGCGAGCGAGAGCGAGCAAGACATGAGAGCAAGCAAGCGAGCCAGATATGAGAGCGAGTAAGCCAGACATGAGAGCAATCGAGCGAGCCAGATATGAGAGCGAGCGAGCCAGACATGAGAGCAAGCGAGCGAGCCAGATATGAGAGCGAGCGAGCCAGACATGAGAGCAAGCGAGCGAGCAAGATATGAGAGCGAGCCAGATAAGAGAGCGAACCAGACAAGAGAGCAAGCGAGCGAGCCAGATATGAGAGCAAGCGAGCCAGACATGAGAGCAAGCGAGCAAGTAAGATATGAGAGCGAGCGAGCCAGACATGAGAGCAAGCGAGCGAGCCAGATATGAGAGCGAGCGAGCCAGACATGAGAGCAAGCGAGCGAGCCAGATATGGAAGCGAGCAAGATATGAGAGCGAGCCAGATATGAGAGCGAACCAGACAAGAGAGCAAAAGAGCGAGCCATGCTTGAAAAAGGTGGTGGATATCACTGAAACGTTGCATTTGAACATGGTTTAAATAAACACCGTTGTGTTTTTTACTTGAACCCGTGAGTGCTGTTGGACTAATTGCTGAAAAGAGCGAGCCCGATATGAGAGCGAGCGAGCCAGACATGAGAGCAAGCGAGCGAGCCAGATATGAGAGCGAGCGAGCCAGACATGAGAGCAAGCGAGCGAGCCAGATATGAGAGCGAGCCAGACATGAGAGCAAGCGAGCGAGCCAGATATGAGAGCGAGCCAGATAAGAGAGCGAACCAGACAAGAGAGCAGGCGAGCGAGCCAGATATGAGAGCGAGCGAGCCAGATATGAGAGCGAGCCAGATAAGAGAGCGAACCAGACAAGAGAGCAAGCAAGCGAGCCAGAAATGAGAGCGAGCGAACCAGACATGAGAGCAAGCGAGCGAGCCAGATATGAGAGCGAGCGAGCCAGACATGAGAGCAAGCGAGCGAGCCAGAAATGAGAGCGAGCGAGCCAGACATGAGAGCAAGCGAGCGAGCCAGATATGCGAGCAAGAGAGCCAGATAAGAGAGCGAGCCAGACAAGAGAGCAAGCGAGCGAGCCAGATATAAGAGCAAGCGAGCAAGCCAGATATGAGAGCAAGCAAGCGAGCCAGATGTGAGAGCAAGCGAGCGAGCCAGACATGAGAGCAAATGAGCGAGCAAGATATGTGAGCGAGCGAGCCAGATAAGCGAGCAAGCCAGATATGCGAGCGAGCCAGATAAGAGAGAGTGCCAGACAAGAGAGCAAGCGGGCGAGCCAGATATGGGAGCGAGCGAGCCAGACATGAGAGCAAGCGAGCGAGCCAGATATGAGAGTGAGCGAGCCAGACATGAGAGCAAGCGAGCGAGCCAGACATGAGAGCAAGCGAGCAAGCCAGATATGAGAGAGAGCGAGCCAGACATGAGAGCAAGCGAGCGAGCCAGATATGCGAGCGAGAGAGCCAGATAAGAGAGCGAGCCAGACAAGAGAGCAAGCGAGCGAGCCAGATATAAGAGCAAGCGAGCAAGCCAGATATGAGAGCAAGCAAGCGAGCCAGATATGAGAGCAAGCGAGCGAGCCAGATATGAGAGCGAGCGAGCCAGACATGAGAGCAAATGAGCGAGCAAGATATGTGAGCGAGCGAGCTAGATATGCGTGCGAGCCAGAAATGCGAGCAAGCGAGCCAGATAAGAGAGCGAGCCAGATAAGAGAGCGAGCCAGACAAGAGAGCAAGCGAGCGAGCCAGATATGAGAGCAAGCGAGCGAGCAAGATATGAGATCGTGCGAGCCAGATATGCGAGCAAGTCAGATAAGAGAGCGAGCCAGACAAGAGAGCAAGTGAGTGAGCCAGATATGAGAGCAAGTGAGCGAGCCAGATATGCGAGCGAGCGAGCAAGATAAGAGAGCGAGCCAGACAAGTGAGCATGCGAGCGAGCCAGATATGCGAGCGAGCGAGCCAGATAAGAGAGTGAGCCAGACAAGAGAGCAAGCGAGCGAGCCAGATATGCGAGCGAACGAGCCAGATATGAGAACAAGCGAGCCAGACATAAGAGCAAGCGAGCAAGCCAGATATGAGAGCGAGCCAGACATGAGAGCAAGCGAGCGAGCCAGATATGAGAGCGAGCGAGCCAGACATGAGAGCAAGCGAGCGAGCAAGATATGAGAGCGAGCGAGCCAGACATGAGAGTAAGCGAGCGAGCCAGATATGAGAGCGAGCCAGACATGAGAGCAAGCGAGCGAGCAAGATATGAGAGTGAGCCAGATAAGAGAGAGCGAACCAGACTTGAGAGCAAGCGAGCGAGCCAGATATGAGAGCGAGCGTGCCAGACATGAGAGCAAGCGAGCGAGCCATATATTAGAGCGAGCGAGCCAGACATGAGAGCAAGCGAGCGAGCCAGATATGAGAGCAAGCGAGCGAGCCATATAAGAGAGCGAGCCAGACAAGAGAGCAAGTGAGCGAACCAGATATGAGAGCGAGCGAGCCAGACATGAGAGCAAGCGAGCAAGCCAGATATGAGAGCCAGCGAGCCAGACATGAGCGCAAGCGAGCGAGCCAGATATGAGAGCGAGCCAGATATGCGAGCGAGCGAGCCAGATAAGAGAGCTAGCCAGACAAGAGAGCAAGCGAGCGAGCCAGATATGCGAGCGAGCCAGATAAGAGAGCGAGCCAGACATGAGAGCAAGCGAGCGGGCCAGATATGAGAGCAAGCGAGCAAGCAAGATATAAGAGCAAGACAGATAAGAGGGTGAACCAGACAAGAGAGCAATCGAGCGAGCCAGATATGAGAGCGAGCAAGCCAGACATGAGAGCAAGCTAGCGAGCAAGATATGAGAGCGAGCGAGCCAGACATGAGAGCAAGCGAGCGAGCCAGATATGAGAGCGAGTGAGCCAGACATGAGAGCAAGCGAGCGAGCAAAATATGAGATCGATCGAGCCAGATATGCGGGCAAGTCAGATAAGAGAGCGAGCCAGAAAAGAGAGCAAGTGAGCGAGCCAGATATGAGAGCAAGCGAGCGAGCCAGATATGAGAGCGAGCGAGATAAGAGAGCGAGCCAGACAAGAGAGCAAGCAAGCGAGCCAGATATGAGAGCAAGCGAGCGAGCCAGATATGCAAGCGAGCGAGCCAGATAAGAGAGCGAACCAGACAAGAGAGCAAGCGAGCGAGCCAGATTTGAGAGAGAGCGAGCCAGACATGAGAGCAAGCGATCGAGCCAGACATGAGAGCAAGCGAGCGAGCCAGATATGAGAGCGAGCGAGCCAGACATGAGCGCAAGCGAGTGAGCCAGATATGAGAGCGAGCGAGCCAGATATGCGAGCGAGCGAGCCAGATAAGAGAGCTAGCCAGACAAGAGAGCAAGCGAGCGAGCCAGATATGCGAGCAAGCGAGCCAGATATGAGAGCAAGCGAGCGAGCAAGATATGAGAGCGAGCGAGCCAGATATGCGAGCGAGCCAGAAATGCGAGCGAGCAAGCCAGATAAGAGAGCGAGCCAGATAAGAGAGCGAGCCAGACAAGAGAGCAAGCAAGCTAGCCGGATATGAGAGCAAGCGAGCGAGCCAGATATGAGAGCGAACGAGCCAGATATGAGAGCAAGCGAGCCAGACATAAGAGCAAGCGAGCAAGCCAGACATGAGAGCGAGCCAGACATGAGAGCAAGCGAGCGAGCCAGATATGAGAGCAAGTGAGCAAGCCATATATGAGAGCGAGACAGATAAGAGGGCGAACCAGACAAGAGAGCAATCGAGCGAGCCAGATATGAGAGCGAGCGAGCCAGACATGAGAGCAAGCTAGCGAGCAAGATATAAGAGCGAGCAACCCAGATATGCGAGCGAGCGAGCCAGATAAGAGAGCGAGCCAGATATGAGAGCGAGCGAGCCAGATAAGAGAGCGAGCCAGACATGAGAGCAAGCGAGCGAGCCAGATATGAGAGCAAGTGAGCAAGCCAGATATGAGAGCGAGACAGATAAGAGGGCGAACCAGACAAGAGAGCAATCGAGCGAGCCAGATATGAGAGCGAGTGAGCCAGACATAAGAGCAAGCGAGCGAGCAAGATATGAGATCGAGCGAGCCAGATATGCGAGCGAGCCGGATAAGAGAGCGAGCCAGACAAGAGAGCAAGTGAGTGAGCCAGATATGAGAGCAAGTGAGCGAGCCAGATATGCGAGCGAGCGAGCCAGATAAGAGAGCGAGCCAGACAAGAGAGCATGCGAGCGAGCCAGATATGCGAGCGAGCGAGCCAGATAAGAGAGTGAGCCAGACAAGAGAGCAAGCGAGCGAGCCAGATATACGAGCAAACGAGCCAGATATGAGAGCAAGCGAGCCAGACATGAGAGCAAGCGAGCGAGCCAGATATGAGAGCGAGCGAGCCAGACATGAGAGCAAGCGAGCGAGCAAGATATGAGAGCGAGCGAGCCAGACATGAGAGCAAGCGAGCGAGCCAGATATGAGAGCGAGCGAGCGAGCCAGATATGAGAGCGAGTGAGCCAGACATGAGAGCAAGCGAGCGAGCAAAATATGAGATCGAGCGAGCCAGATATGCGGGCAAGTCAGAAAAGAGAGCGAGCCAGAAAAGAGAGCAAGTGAGCGAGCCAGATATGAGAGCAAGCGAGCGAGCCAGATATGAGAGCGAGCGAGATAAGAGAGCGAGCCAGACAATAGAGCAAGCAAGCGAGCCAGATATGAGAGCAAGCGAGCGAGCCAGATATGCATGCGAGCGAGCCAGATAAGAGAGCGAACCAGACAAGTGAGCAAGCGAGCGAGCCAGATTTGAGAGAGAGCGAGCCAGACATGAGAGCAAGCGAGCGAGCCAGACATGAGAGCAAGCGAGCGAGCCAGATATGAGAGCGAGCGAGCCAGACATGAGCGCAAGCGAGTGAGCCAGATATGAGAGCGAGCGAGCCAGATATGCGAGCGAGCGAGCCAGATAAGAGAGCTAGCCAGACAAGAGAGCAAGCGAGCGAGCCAGATATGCGAGCAAGCGAGCCAGATATGAGAGCAAGCGAGCGAGCAAGATATGAGAGCGAGCGAGCCAGACATGAGAGCAAGCGAGCGAGCCAGATATGAGAGCGAGCCAGACATGAGAGCAAGCGAGCGAGCAAGATATGAGAGTGAGCCAGATAAGAGAGAGCGAACCAGACAAGAGAGCAAGCGAGCGAGCCAGATATGAGAGCGAGCGAGCCAGACTTGAGAGCAAGCAAGCGAGCCAGATATGAGAGCGAGCGTGCCAGACATGAGAGCAAGCGAGCGAGGCATATATGAGAGTGAGCGAGCCAGACATGAGAGCAAGCGAGCGAGCCAGATATGAGAGCGAGCGAGCCAGATATGCGAGCAAGCGAGCCAGATAAGAGAGCTAGCCAGACAAGAGAGCAAGCGAGCGAGCCAGATATGCGAGCGAGCCAGATAAGAGAGCGAGCCAGACATGAGTGCAAGCGAGCGGGCCAGATATGAGAGCAAGCGAGCAAGCAAGATATAAAAGCAAGACAGATAAGAGGGTGAACCAGACAAGAGAGCAATCGAGCGAGCCAGATATGAGAGCGAGCAAGCCAGACATGAGAGCAAGCTAGCGAGCAAGATATGAGAGCAAGCGAGCCAGATATGAGAGCGAGCAAGCCAGACATGAGAGCAAGCTAGCGAGCAAGATATGAGAGCGAGCGAGCCAGTCATGAAAGCAAGCTAGCGAGCAAGATATGAGAGCGAGCGAGCCAGACATGAGAGCAAGCGAGCGAGCCAGATATGAGAGCGAGCGAGCCAGACATGAGAGCAAGCGAGCGAGCCAGATATGAGAGCGAGCGAGCCAGACATGAGAGCAAGCGAGCGAGCTAGATATGCGAGCGAGAGAGCCAGATAAGAGAGCGAGCCAGACAAGAGAGCAAGCGAGCGAGCCAGATATAAGAGCAAGCGAGCGAGCCAGATATGAGAGCAAGCAAGCGAGCCAGATATGAGAGCAAGCGAGCGAGCCAGATATGAGAGCGAGCGAGCCAGATATGCGAGACAGAAATGCGAGCGAGCCAGATAAGAGAGTGAGCCAGATAAGAGAGCGAGCCAGACAAGAGAGCAAGCAAGCTAGCCGAATATGAGAGCAAGCGAGCGAGCCAGATATGAGAGCGAGCAAGCCAGATATGCGAGCGAGCCAGATAAGAGAGAGTGCCAGACAAGAGAGCAAGCGAGCGAGCCAGATATGAGAGCAAGCGAGCGAGCCATATAAGAGAGCGAGCCAGACAAGATAGCAAGTGAGCGAACCAGATATGAGAGCGAGCGAGCCAGACATGAGAGCAAGCGAGCAAGCCAGATATGAGAGCGAGCGAGACAGACATGAGCGCAAGCGAGTGAGCCAGATATGAGAGAAGCGAACCAGATATGCGAGCGAGCGAGCCAGATAAGAGAGCTAGCCAGACAAGAGAGCAAGCGAGCGAGACAGATATGCGAGCAAGCGAGCGAGCCAGATATGAGAGCAAGCGAGCGAGCCAGATATGAGAGCAAGCGAGCGAGCAAGATATGAGAGCGAGCGAGCCAGATATGCGAGCGAGCCAGAAATGCGAGCGAGCAAGCCAGATAAGAGAGCGAGCCAGATAAGAGAGCGAGCCAGACAAGAGAGCAAGCAAGCTAGCCGGATATGAGAGCAAGCGAGCGAGCCAGATATGAGTGTGAGCAAGCCAGATATGCGAGCGAGCCAGACATGAGAGCAAACGAGCAATCCAGATATGAGAGCCAGCGAGCCAGACATGAGCGCAAGCGAGCGAGCCAGATATGAGAGCGAGCGAGCCAGATATGCGAGCGAGCGAGCCAGATAAGAGAGCTAGCCAGACAAGAGAGCAAGCGAGCGAGCCAGATATGCGAGCGAGCCAGATAAGAGAGCGAGCCAGACATGAGAGCAAGCGAGCGGGCCAGATATGAGAGCAAGCGAGCAAGCAAGATATAAGAGCAAGACAGATAAGCGGGTGAACCAGACAAGAGAGCAATCGAGCGAGCCAGATATGAGAGCGAGCAAGCCAGACATGAGAGCAAGCGAGCGAGCCAGACATGAGAGCAAGCGAGCGAGCCAGATATGAGAGCGAGCGAGATAAGAGAGCGAGCCAGACAAGAGAGCAAGCAAGCGAGCCAGATATGAGAGCAAGCGAGCGAGCCAGATATGCAAGCGAGCGAGCCAGATAAGAGAGCGAACCAGACAAGAGAGCAAGCGAGCGAGCCAGATTTGAGAGAGAGCGAGCCAGACATGAGAGCAAGCGAGCGAGCCAGACATGAGAGCAAGCGAGCGAGCCAGATATGAGAGCGAGCGAGCCAGACATGAGCGCAAGCGAGTGAGCCAGATATGAGAGCGAGCGAGCCAGATATGCGAGCGAGCGAGCCAGATAAGAGAGCTAGCCAGACAAGAGAGCAAGCGAGCGAGCCAGATATGCGAGCAAGCGAGCCAGATATGAGAGCAAGCGAGCGAGCAAGATATGAGAGCGAGCGAGCCAGACATGAGAGCAAGCGAGCGAGCCAGATATGAGAGCGAGCCAGACATGAGAGCAAGCGAGCGAGCAAGATATGAGAGTGAGCCAGATAAGAGAGAGCGAACCAGACAAGAGAGCAAGCGAGCGAGCCAGATATGAGAGCGAGCGAGCCAGACTTGAGAGCAAGCAAGCGAGCCAGATATGAGAGCGAGCGTGCCAGACATGAGAGCAAGCGAGCGAGCCATATATGAGAGTGAGCGAGCCAGACATGAGAGCAAGCGAGCGAGCCAGATATGAGAGCAAGCAAGCGAGCCATATAAGAGAGCGAGCCAGACAAGAGAGCAAGTGAGCGAACCAGATATGAGAGCGAGCGAGCCAGACATGAGAGCAAGCGAGCAAGCCAGATATGAGAGCCAGCGAGCCAGACATGAGCGCAAGCGAGCGAGCCAGATATGAGAGCGAGCGAGCCAGATATGCGAGCAAGCGAGCCAGATAAGAGAGCTAGCCAGACAAGAGAGCAAGCGAGCGAGCCAGATATGCGAGCGAGCCAGATAAGAGAGCGAGCCAGACATGAGTGCAAGCGAGCGGGCCAGATATGAGAGCAAGCGAGCAAGCAAGATATAAAAGCAAGACAGATAAGAGGGTGAACCAGACAAGAGAGCAATCGAGCGAGCCAGATATGAGAGCGAGCAAGCCAGACATGAGAGCAAGCTAGCGAGCAAGATATGAGAGCAAGCGAGCCAGATATGAGAGCGAGCAAGCCAGACATGAGAGCAAGCTAGCGAGCAAGATATGAGAGCGAGCGAGCCAGTCATGAAAGCAAGCTAGCGAGCAAGATATGAGAGCGAGCGAGCCAGACATGAGAGCAAGCGAGCGAGCCAGATATGAGAGCGAGCGAGCCAGACATGAGAGCAAGCGAGCGAGCCAGATATGAGAGCGAGCGAGCCAGACATGAGAGCAAGCGAGCGAGCTAGATATGCGAGCGAGAGAGCCAGATAAGAGAGCGAGCCAGACAAGAGAGCAAGCGAGCGAGCCAGATATAAGAGCAAGCGAGCGAGCCAGATATGAGAGCAAGCAAGCGAGCCAGATATGAGAGCAAGCGAGCGAGCCAGATATGAGAGCGAGCGAGCCAGATATGCGAGACAGAAATGCGAGCGAGCCAGATAAGAGAGTGAGCCAGATAAGAGAGCGAGCCAGACAAGAGAGCAAGCAAGCTAGCCGAATATGAGAGCAAGCGAGCGAGCCAGATATGAGAGCGAGCAAGCCAGATATGCGAGCGGGCCAGATAAGAGAGAGTGCCAGACAAGAGAGCAAGCGAGCGAGCCAGATATGAGAGCAAGCGAGCGAGCCATATAAGAGAGCGAGCCAGACAAGATAGCAAGTGAGCGAACCAGATATGAGAGCGAGCGAGCCAGACATGAGAGCAAGCGAGCAAGCCAGATATGAGAGCGAGCGAGACAGACATGAGCGCAAGCGAGTGAGCCAGATATGAGAGAAGCGAACCAGATATGCGAGCGAGCGAGCCAGATAAGAGAGCTAGCCAGACAAGAGAGCAAGCGAGCGAGCCAGATATGCGAGCAAGCGAGCGAGCCAGATATGAGAGCAAGCGAGCGAGCCAGATATGAGAGCAAGCGAGCGAGCAAGATATGAGAGCGAGCGAGCCAGATATGCGAGCGAGCCAGAAATGCGAGCGAGCAAGCCAGATAAGAGAGCGAGCCAGATAAGAGAGCGAGCCAGACAAGAGAGCAAGCAAGCTAGCCGGATATGAGAGCAAGCGAGCGAGCCAGATATGAGTGTGAGCAAGCCAGATATGCGAGCGAGCCAGACATGAGAGCAAACGAGCAATCCAGATATGAGAGCCAGCGAGCCAGACATGAGCGCAAGCGAGCGAGCCAGATATGAGAGCGAGCGAGCCAGATATGCGAGCGAGCGAGCCAGATAAGAGAGCTAGCCAGACAAGAGAGCAAGCGAGCGAGCCAGATATGCGAGCGAGCCAGATAAGAGAGCGAGCCAGACATGAGAGCAAGCGAGCGGGCCAGATATGAGAGCAAGCGAGCAAGCAAGATATAAGAGCAAGACAGATAAGCGGGTGAACCAGACAAGAGAGCAATCGAGCGAGCCAGATATGAGAGCGAGCAAGCCAGACATGAGAGCAAGCGAGCGAGCCAGACATGAGAGCAAGCGAGCGAGCCAGATATGAGAGCGAGCGAGATAAGAGAGCGAGCCAGACAAGAGAGCAAGCAAGCGAGCCAGATATGAGAGCAAGCGAGCGAGCCAGATATGCAAGCGAGCGAGCCAGATAAGAGAGCGAACCAGACAAGAGAGCAAGCGAGCGAGCCAGATTTGAGAGAGAGCAAGCCAGACATGAGAGCAAGCGAGCGAGCCAGACATGAGAGCAAGCGAGCGAGCCAGATATGAGAGCGAGCGAGCCAGACATGAGCGCAAGCGAGTGAGCCAGATATGAGAGCGAGCGAGCCAGATATGCGAGCGAGCGAGCCAGATAAGAGAGCTAGCCAGACAAGAGAGCAAGCGAGCGAGCCAGATATGCGAGCAAGCGAGCCAGATATGAGAGCAAGCGAGCGAGCAAGATATGAGAGCGAGCGAGCCAGATATGCGAGCGAGCCAGAAATGCGAGCGAGCAAGCCAGATAAGAGAGCGAGCCAGATAAGAGAGCGAGCCAGACAAGAGAGCAAGCAAGCTAGCCGGATATGAGAGCAAGCGAGCGAGCCAGATATGAGAGCGAACGAGCCAGATATGAGAGCAAGCGAGCCAGACATAAGAGCAAGCGAGCAAGCCAGACATGAGACCAAGTTAGCGAGCAAGATATGAGAGCGAGCGAGCCAGACATGAGAGCAAGCGAGCAAGCCAGATATGCGAGCGAGCCAGAAATGCGAGCGAGCGAGCCAGATAAGAGAGCGAGCCAGATAAGAGAGCGAGCCAGACAAGAGAGCAAGCAAGCTAGCCGGATATGAGAGCAAGCGAGCGAGCCATATAAGAGAGCGAGCCAGACAAGAGAGCAAGTGAGCGAACCAGATATGCGAGCGAGCCAGATAAGAGAGCGAGCCAGACATGAGAGCAAGCGAGCGAACCAGATATGAGAGCAAGCGAGCAAGCCAGATATGATACCGAGACAGATAAGAGAGCTAGCTAGACAAGAGAGCAAGCGAGCGAGCCAGATATGCGAGCGAGCCAGATAAGAGAGCGAGCCAGACATGAGAGCAAGCGGGCGAGCCAGATATGAGAGCAAGTGAGCAAGCCATATATGAGAGCGAGACAGATAAGCGGGCGATCCAGACAAGAGAGCAATCGAGCGAGCCAGATATGAGAGCGAGCGAGCCAGACATGAGAGCAAGCTAGCGAGCAAGATATGAGAGCGAGCGACCCAGATATGCGAGCGAGCGAGCCAGATAAGAGAGCGAGCCAGATATGAGAGCGAGCGAGCCAGATAAGAGAGCGAGCCAGACATGAGAGCAAGCGAGCGAGCCAGATATGAGAGCAAGTGAGCAAGCCAGATATGAGAGCGAGACAGATAAGAGGGCGAACCAGACAAGAGAGCAATCGAGCGAGCCAGATATGAGAGCGAGTGAGCCAGACATAAGAGCAAGCGAGCGAGCAAGATATGAGATCGAGCGAGCCAGATATGCGAGCGAGCCGGATAAGAGAGCGAGCCAGACAAGAGAGCAAGTGAGTGAGCCAGATATGAGAGCAAGTGAGCGAGCCAGATATGCGAGCGAGCGAGCCAGATAAGAGAGCGAGCCAGACAAGAGAGCATGCGAGCGAGCCAGATATGCGAGCGAGCGAGCCAGATAAGAGAGTGAGCCAGACAAGAGAGCAAGCGAGCGAGCCAGATATGCGAGCGAACGAGCCAGATATGAGAACAAGCGAGCCAGACATAAGAGCAAGCGAGCAAGCCAGATATGAGAGCGAGCCAGACATGAGAGCAAGCGAGCGAGCCAGATATGAGAGCGAGCGAGCCAGACATGAGAGTAAGCGAGCGAGCAAGATGTGAGAGCGAGCGAGCCAGACATGAGAGCAAGCGAGCGAGCCAGATATGAGAGCGAGCCAGACATGAGAGCAAGCGAGCGAGCAAGATATGTGAGTGAGCCAGATAAGAGAGCAAACCAGACAAGAGAGCAAGCGAGCGAGCCAGATATGAGAGCGAGCGAGCCAGACTTGAGAGCAAGCGAGCGAGCCAGATATGAGAGCGAGCGAGCCAGACATGAAAGCAAGCGAGCGAGCCATATATGAGAGCGAGCCAGACATGAGAGCAAGCGAGCGAGCCAGATATGAGAGCGAGCGAGAAAGACATGAGAGCAAGCGAGCGAGCCAGATATGAGAGCTAGTGAGCCAGACATGAGAGCAAGCGAGCGAGCCAGATATGAGAGCGAGCGAGCCAGACATGAGAGCAAGCTAGCGAGCCAGATATGAGAGCGAGCAAGCCAGACATGAGAGCAAGCGAGCAAGCCAGATATGAGAGCGAGCCAGACATGAGAGCAAGCGAGCGAGCCAGATATGAGAGCGAGCGAGCCAGACATGAGAGCAAGCGAGCAAACCAGATATGAGAGCGAGCGAGCCAGACATGAGAGCAAGCAAGCGAGCAAGATATGAGAACGAGCGAGCCAGACATGAGAGCAAGCGAGCGAGCCAGATATGAGAGCGAGTGAGCCAGACATAAGAGCAAGCGAGCGAGCAAGATATGAGATCGAGCGAGCCAGATATGCGAGCGAGCCGGATAAGAGAGCGAGCCAGACAAGAGAGCAAGTGAGTGAGCCAGATATGAGAGCAAGTGAGCGAGCCAGATATGCGAGCGAGCGAGCCAGATAAGAGAGCGAGCCAGACAAGAGAGCATGCGAGCGAGCCAGATATGCGAGCGATCGAGCCAGATAAGAGAGTGAGCCAGACAAGAGAGCAAGCGAGCGAGCCAGATATGGGAGCGAACGAGCCAGATATGAGAGCAAGCGAGCCAGACATAAGAGCAAGCGAGCAAGCCAGATATGAGAGCGAGCCAGACATGAGAGCAAGCGAGCGAGCCAGACATGAGAGCAAGCGAGCGAGCAAGATATGAGAGCGAGCGAGCCAGACATGAGAGCAAGCGAGCGAGCCAGATATGAGAGCGAGCCAGACATGAGAGCAAGCGAGCGAGCAAGATATGAGAGTGAGCCAGATAAGAGAGCGAACCAGACAAGAGAGCAAGCGAGCGAGCCAGATATGAGAGCGAGCGAGCCAGACTTGAGAGCAAGCGAGCGAGCCAGATATGAGAGCGAGCGAGCCAGACATGAGAGCAAGCGAGCGAGCCATATATGAGAGCGAGCGAGCCAGACATGAGAGCAAGCGAGCGAGCCAGATATGAGAGCGAGCGAGCAAGACATGAGAGCAAGCGACCGAGCCAGATATGAGAGCTAGTGAGCCAGACATGAGAGCAAGCAAGTTAGCCAGATATGAGAGCGAGCGAGCCAGACATGAGAGCAAGCGAGCGAGCCAGATATGAGAGCGAGCCAGACATGAGAGCAAGCGAACGAGCCAGATATGAGAGCGAGCGAGCCAGACATGAGAGCAAACGAGCAAACCAGATATGAGAGCGAGCGAGCCAGACATGAGAGCAAGCAAGCGAGCAAGATATGAGAGCGAGCGAGCCAGACATGAGAGCAAGCGAGCGAGCCAGATATGAGAGCGAGTGAGCCAGACATAAGAGCAAGCGAGCGAGCAAGATATGAGATCGAGCTAGCCAGATATGCGAGCGAGCCGGATAAGAGAGCGAGCCAGACAAGAGAGCAAGTGAGTGAGCCAGATATGAGAGCAAGTGAGCGAACCAGATAAGCGAGCGAGCGAGCCAGACATGAGAGCAAGCGAGCGAGCCAGATATGAGAGCGAGCCAGACATGAGAGCAAGCGAGCAAGCAAGATATGAGAGCGAGCCAGATAAGAGAGCGAACCAGACAAGAGAGCATGCGAGCGAGCCAGATATGAGAGCGAGCGAGCCAGACATGAGAGCAAGCGAGCGAGCCAGATATGAGAGCAAGCGAGCCAGACATGAGAGCAAGCAAGCGAGCCAGATATGAGAGCAAGCGAGCCAGACATGAGATTAAGCGAGCGAGCCAGATATGAGAGCGATCGAGCCAGACATGAGAGCAAGCGAGCGAGCCAGATATGAGAGCGAGTGAGCCAGACATGAGAGCAAGCGAGCGAACCAGATATTCGAGCGAACGAGCCAGATATGAGAGCGAGCGAGCCAGACATGAGAGCAAGCGAGCAAGCCAGATATGAGAGCGAGCGAACCAGTCATGAGAGCAAACGAGCAAGCCAGATATCAAAGTGAGCCAGACATGAGAGCAAGCGAGCGAGCAAGATATGAGAGCGAGCCAGATAAGAGAGCGAGTGAGCCAGACATGAGAGCAAGCGAGCGAGCCAGATATGAGAGCGAGTTAGCCAGACATGAGAGCAAGCGAGCGAGCCAGATATGAGAGCGAGCGAGCCAGACATGAGAGCAAGCGAGCGAGCCAGATATGAGAGCGAGCGAGCAAAACATGAGAGCAAGCGAGCAAGCCAGATATGAGAGTAAGCGAGCCAGACATGAGAGCAAGCCAACGAGCCAGATATGCGAGCGAACGAGCCAGATATGAGAGCGAGCGAGCAAAACATGAGAGCAAGCGAGCAAGCCAGATATGAAAGTAAGCGAGCCAGACATGAGAGCAAGCAAGCGAGCCAGATATGCGAGCGAGCGAGCCAGATATGAGAGGGAGTGAGCAAAATATGAGAGCAAGCGAGCAAGCCAGAAATGAGAGTAAGCGAGCCAGACATGAGAGCAAGCGAGCGAGCCAGATATGCGAGCGAACGAGCCAGATATGAGAGCGAGCGAGTCAGACATGAGAGCAAGCGAGCGAGCCAGATATGAGAGCAAGCGAGCCAGACATGAGAGCAAGCGAGCGAGCCAGATATGAGAGCGATCGAGCCAGACATGAGAGCAAGCGAGCAAGCCAGATATGAGAGCGAGCGAGCCAGACATGAGAGCAAGCGAGCGAGCAAGATATGAGAACAAGCGAGCAAGACATGAGAGCAAGCGAGAGAGCCAGATATGAGAGCGAGTGAGCCAGACATGAGAGCAAGCGAGCGAACCAAATATGCGAGCGAACGAGCCAGATATGAGAGCAAGCGAGCGAGCCAGATATGAGAGCATGCAGCCAGACATGAGAGCAAGCGAGCGAGCCAGATATGAGAGCGATCGAGCCAGACATGAGAGCAAGCGATCGAGCCAGATATGAGAGCGAGCGAGCCAGACATGAGAGCAAGCAAGCGAGCCAGATATGAGAGCAAGCGAGCCAGACATGAGATTAAGAGAGCGAGCCAGATATGAGAGCGATCGAGCCAGACATGAGAGCAAGCGAGCGAGCCAGATATGAGAGCGAGTGATCCAGACATGAGAGCAAGCGAGCGAGCCAGATATGAGAGCGAGCGAGCCAGACATGAGAGCAAGCAAGCAAGCCAGATATGAGAGCGAGCCAGACATGAGAGCAAGCGAGCGAGCAAGATATGAGAGCGGGCCAGATAATTGAGCTAACCAGACAAGAGAGCAAGCGAACGAGCAGCCAGATATGAGAGCGAGCCAGACATGAGAGCAAGCGAGCGAGCCAGATATGAGAGCAAGGGATCGGGCCAGATATGTAAGCGAGCGAGCCAGATAAGAGAGTGAGCCAGACAAGAGAGCAAGCGAGCGAGCCAGATATGCGACCGAGCGAGCCAAATATGAGAGCGAGCGAGCCAGACATGAGAGCAAGCGAGTGAGTCAGATATGAGAGCAAGCGAGCCAGACATGAGAGCAAGCGAGCGAGCCAGATATGAGAGCGATCGAGCCAGACATGAGAGCAAGCGAGCGAGCCAGACATGAGAGCAAGCGAGCGAGCAAGATATGAGAGCGAGCCAGACATGAGAGCAAGCGAGCGAGCCAGATATGAGAGCGAGTGAGCCAGAAATAAGAGCAAGCGAGCGACCAAGATGTGAGATCGAGGGAGCCAGATATGCGAGCGAGCCAGATAAGAGAGCTAGCCAGACAAGAGAGCAAGTGAGCGAGCCAGATATGAGAGCAAGCGAGCGAGCCAGATATGAGAGCAAGCGAGCGAGCCAGATATGCGAGCGAGCCAGATAAGAGATCGAGCCAGACAAGAGAGCAAGCGAGCCAGATATGCGAGCGAGCGAGCCAGATAAGAGAGTGAGCCAGACAAGAGAGCAAGCGAGCGAGCCAGATATGCGAGCGAGCGAGCCAGATATAAGAGCGAGCGAGCCAGACATGAGAGCAAACGAGCGAGCCAGATAAGAGAGTGAGCCAGACAAGAGAGCAAGCGAGCGAGCCAGATTTGCGAGCGAACGAGCAAGATTTGAGAGCGAGCGAGCCAGATATGAGAGCAAGCGAGCGAGCCAGATATAAGAGCGAGCGAGCCAGACATGAGAGCAAGCGAGCGAGCGAGCAAGATATGAGAGCGAGCGAGCCAGACATGAGAGCAAGCGAGCGAGCCAGATATGAGAGCGAGCGAGCCAGACATGAGAGCAAGCGAGCGAGTCAGATATGAGAGCGAGCGAGCCAGACATGAGAGCAAGCGAGCGAGCCAGATATGAGAGTGAGCGAGCCACACATGAGAGCAAGCGAGCGAGCCAGATATGAGAGCGAGCGAGCAAGACATGAGAGCAAGCGAGCGAGCCAGATATGAGAGCTAGCGAGCCAGACATGAGAGCAAGCGAGCGAGCCAGATATGAGAGCGAGCGAGCCAGACATGAGAGCAAGCGAGCGAGCAAGATATGAGAGCGAGCGAGCCAGACATGAGAGCAAGCGAGCGAACCAGATATGAGTGCGAGTGAGCCAGACATGAGAGCAAGCGAGCGAGCAAAATATGAGATTGAGTGAGCCAGATATGCAGGCAAGTCAGATAAGAGAGCGAGCCAGACAAGAGAGCAAGTGAGCGAGCCAGATAAGAGAGCGAACCAGACAAGAGAGCAATCGAGCGAGCCAGATATGAGAGCGAGCGAGCCAGACATGAGAGCAAGCGAGCGAGCCAGATATGAAAGCGAGAGAGCCAGTCATGAGATAAGCGAGCGAGCCAGATATGAGAGCGAGCGAGACAGACATGAGAGCAAGCGAGCGAGCAAGATATGAGAGCGAGCGAGCCAGACATGAGAGCAAGCGAGCGAGCCAGATATGAGAGCAAGCTAGCCAGACATGAGAGCAAGCGAGCGAGCCAGACATGAGTGCGATCGAGCCAGAAATGAGAGCAAGCGAGCGAGTCAGATATGAGAGCGAGCCAGACATGAGAGCAAGCGAGCGAGCAAGATATAAGAGCGAGCCAGATAAGAGAGCGAACCAGACAAGAGAGCAAAAGAGCGAGCCAGATATGAGAGCGAGCGAGCCAGACATGAGAGCAAGCGAGCGAGCCAGACATGAGAGCAAGCGAGCGAGCAAGATATGAGAGCGAGCGAGCCAGACATGAGAGCAATCGAGCGAGCCAGATATGAAAGCGAGCCAGATAAGAGAGCGAGCCAGACAAGAGGGCACGCGAGCGAGCCAGATATGAGAGCGAGCGAGCCAGACATGAGAGCAAGCGAGCGAGCCAGATATGAGAGCGAGCGAGCCAGACATGAGAGCAAGCGAGCGAGCAAGATATGAGAGCGAGCGAGCCAGACATGAGAGCAAGCGAGCGAGCCAGATATGAGAGCGAGCGAGCCAGACATGAGAGCAAGCGAGCGAGTCAGATATGAGAGCGAGCGAGCCAGACATGAGATCAAGCGAGCGAGCCAGATATGAGAGTGAGCGAGCCAGACATGAGAGCAAGCGAGCGATCAAGACATGAGAGCAAGCGAGCGAGCCAGATATGAGAGCAATCGAGCGAGCCATGAGAGCAAGCGAGCGAGCCAGATATGAGAGCGAGCGAGCCAGACATGAGAGCAAGCGAGCGAGCCAGATATGAGAGCGAGCCAGACATGAGAGCAAGCGAGCGAGCAAGATATGAGAGCGAGCCAGATAAGAGAGCGAACCAGACAAGAGAGCAAGCGAGCGAGCCAGACATGAGAGCAAGCGAGCCAGACATGAGAGCAAGCGAGCGAGAGCGAGCAAGACATGAGAGCAAGCAAGCAAGCCAGATATGAGAGCGAGTGAGCCAGACATGAGAGCAATCGAGCGAGCCAGATATGAGAGCGAGCGAGCCAGACATGAGAGCAAGCGAGCGAGCCAGATATGAGAGCGAGCGAGCCAGACATGAGAGCAAGCGAGCGAGCAAGATATGAGAGCGAGCCAGATAAGAGAGCGAACCAGACAAGAGAGCAAGCGAGCGAGCCAGATATGAGAGCAAGCGAGCCAGACATGAGAGCAAGCGAGCGAGTAAGATATGAGAGCGAGCGAGCCAGACATGAGAGCAAGCGAGCGAGCCAGATATGAGAGCGAGCGAGCCAGACATGAGAGCAAGCGAGCGAGCCAGATATGGAAGCGAGCAAGATATGAGAGCGAGCCAGATATGAGAGCGAACCAGACAAGAGAGCAAAAGAGCGAGCCATGCTTGAAAAAGGTGGTGGATATCACTGAAACGTTGCATTTGAACATGGTTTAAATAAACACCGTTGTGTTTTTTACTTGAACCCGTGAGTGCTGTTGGACTAATTGCTGAAAAGAGCGAGCCAGATATGAGAGCGAGCGAGACAGACATGAGAGCAAGCGAGCGAGCCAGATATGAGAGCGAGCGAGCCAGACATGAGAGCAAGCGAGCGAGCCAGATATGAGAGCGAGCCAGACATGAGAGCAAGCGAGCGAGCCAGATATGAGAGCGAGCCAGATAAGAGAGCGAACCAGACAAGAGAGCAGGCGAGCGAGCCAGATATGAGAGCGAGCGAGCCAGATATGAGAGCGAGCCAGATAAGAGAGCGAACCAGACAAGAGAGCAAGCAAGCGAGCCAGAAATGAGAGCGAGCGAACCAGACATGAGAGCAAGCGAGCGAGCCAGATATGAGAGCGAGCCAGACATGAGAGCAAGCGAGCGAGCCAGAAATGAGAGCGAGCGAGCCAGACATGAGAGCAAGCGAGCGAGCCAGATATGCGAGCGAGAGAGCCAGATAAGAGAGCGAGCCAGACAAGAGAGCAAGCGAGCGAGCCAGATATAAGAGCAAGCGAGCAAGCCAGATATGAGAGCAAGCAAGCGAGCCAGATGTGAGAGCAAGCGAGCGAGCCAGACATGAGAACAAATGAGCGAGCAAGATATGTGAGCGAGCGAGCCAGATAAGCGAGCGAGCCAGAAATGCGAGCGAGCGAGCCAGATAAGAGAGCGAGCCAGATAAGAGAGCGAGCCAGACAAGAGAGCAAGCAAGCTAGCCGGATATGAGAGCAAGCGAGCGAGCCAGATATGAGAGCGAGCAAGCCAGATATGCGAGCGAGCCAGATAAGAGAGAGTGCCAGACAAGAGAGCAAGCGAGCGAGCCAGATATGAGAGCGAGCGAGCCAGACATGAGAGCAAGCGAGCGAGCCAGATATGAGAGTGAGCGAGCCAGACATGAGAGCAAGCGAGCGAGCCAGACATGAGAGCAAGCGAGCAAGCCAGATATGAGAGAGAGCGAGCCAGACATGAGAGCAAGCGAGCGAGCCAGATATGCGAGCGAGAGAGCCAGATAAGAGAGCGAGCCAGACAAGAGAGCAAGCGAGCGAGCCAGATATAAGAGCAAGCGAGCAAGCCAGATATGAGAGCAAGCAAGCGAGCCAGATATGAGAGCAAGCGAGCGAGCCAGATATGAGAGCGAGCGAGCCAGATATGAGAGCAAATGAGCGAGCAAGATATGTGAGCGAGCGAGCCAGATATGCGAGCGAGCCAGAAATGCGAGCGAGCGAGCCAGATAAGAGAGCGAGCCAGATAAGAGAGCGAGCCAGACAAGAGAGCAAGCAAGCTAGCCGGATATGAGAGCAAGCGAGCGAGCCAGATATGAAAGCGAGCAAGCCAGATATGCGAGCGAGCCAGATAAGAGAGAGTGCCAGACAAGAGAGCAAGGAAGCGAGCCAGGTATGAGAGCAAGTGAGCCAGACATGAGAGCAATCGAGCGAGCCAGATATGAGAGCGAGCGAGCCAGACATGAGAGCAAGCGAGCGAGCCAGATATGAGAGCAAGCGAGCGAGCCAGATATGAGAGCGAGCGAGATAAGAGAGCGAGCCAGACAAAAGAGCAAGCAAGCGAGCCAGATATGAGAGCAAGCGAGCGAGCCAGATATGCAAGCGAGCGAGCGAGCCAGATATGAGAGCGAGCGAGATAAGAGAGCGAGCCAGACAAGAGAGCAAGCAAGCGAGCCAGATATGAGATCAAGCGAGCGAGCCAGATATGCAAGCGAGCGAGCCAGATAAGAGAGCGAACCAGACAAGAGAGCAAGCGAGCCAGATATGAGAGAGAGCGAGCCAGACATGAGAGCAAGCGAGCGAGCCAGATAGGAGAGCGAGCGAGACAGACATGAGAGCAAGCGAGCGAGCAAGATATGAGAGCGAGCGAGCCAGACATGAGAACAAGCGAGCGAGCCAGATATGAGAGCGAGTGAGCCAGACATGAGAGCAAGCCAGCGAGCAAGATATGAGATCGAGCGAGCCACATATGCGAGCGAGCCAGATAAGAGAGCGAGCCAGACAAGAGAGCAAGTAAGCGAGGCAGATATGAGAGCAAGCGAGCGAGCCAGATGAGAGCAAGCGAGCGAGCCAGATATGCGAGCGAGCGAGTCAGATAAGAGAGCAAGCCAGACAAGAGAGCAAGCGAGCGAGCTAGATATGCGAGCGAGCCAGATAAGAGAATGAGCCAGACAAGAGAGTAAGCGAGCGAGACAGATATGCGAGCGAGCAAGCCAGATATGAGAGCGAGCGAGCCAGACATGAGAGCAAGCGAGCGAGCCAGATATGAGAGCGAGTGAGCCAGACATGAGAGCAAGCGAGCGAGCCAGATATGGAAGCGAGCAAGATATGAGAGCGAGCCAGATATGAGAGCGAACCAGACAAGAGAGCAAAAGAGCGAGCCATGCTTGAAAAAGGTGGTGGATATCACTGAAACGTTGCATTTGAACATGGTTTAAATAAACACCGTTGTGTTTTTTACTTGAACCCGTGAGTGCTGTTGGACTAATTGCTGAAAAGAGCGAGCCAGATATGAGAGCGAGCAAGCCAGACATGAGAGCAAGCGAGCGAGCCAGATATGAGAGCGAGCGAGCCAGACATGAGAGCAAGCGAGCGAGCCAGATATGAGAGCGAGCCAGACATGAGAGCAAGCGAGCGAGCCAGATATGAGAGCGAGCCAGATAAGAGAACGAACCAGACAAGAGAGCAGGCGAGCGAGCCAGATATGAGAGCGAGCGAGCCAGATATGAGAGCGAGCCAGATAAGAGAGCGAACCAGACAAGAGAGCAAGCAAGCGAGCCAGAAATGAGAGCGAGCGAACCAGACATGAGAGCAAGCGAGCGAGCCAGATATGAGAGCGAGCGAGCCAGACATGAGAGCAAGCGAGCGAGCCAGAAATGAGAGCGAGCGAGCCAGACATGAGAGCAAGCGAGCGAGCCAGATATGCGAGCGAGAGAGCCAGATAAGAGAGCGAGCCAGACAAGAGAGCAAGCGAGCGAGCCAGATATAAGAGCAAGCGAGCAAGCCAGATATGAGAGCAAGCAAGCGAGCCAGATGTGAGAGCAAGCGAGCAAGCCAGACATGAGAGCAAATGAGCGAGCAAGATATGTGAGCGAGCGAGCCAGATAAGCGAGCGAGCCAGAAATGCGAGCGAGCGAGCCAGATAAGAGAGCGAGCCAGATAAGAGAGCGAGCCAGACAAGAGAGCAAGCAAGCTAGCCGGATATGAGAGCAAGCGAGCGAGCCAGATATGAGAGCGAGCAAGCCAGATATGCGAGCGAGCCAGATAAGAGAGAGTGCCAGACAAGAGAGCAAGCGAGCGAGCCAGATATGAGAGCGAGCGAGCCAGACATGAGAGCAAGCGAGCGAGCCAGATATGAGAGTGAGAGAGTCAGACATGAGAGCAAGCGAGCGAGCCAGACATGAGAGCAAGCGAGCAAGCCAGATATGAGAGAGAGCGAGCCAGACATGAGAGCAAGCGAGCGAGCCAGATATGCGAGCGAGAGAGCCAGATAAGAGAGCGAGCCAGACAAGAGAGCAAGCGAGCGATCCAGATATAAGAGCAAGCGAGCAAGCCAGATATGAGAGCAAGCAAGCGAGCCAGATATGAGAGCAAGCGAGCGAGCCAGATATGAGAGCGAGCGAGCCAGACATGAGAGCAAATGAGCGAGCAAGATATGTGAGCGAGCGAGCCAGATATGCGAGCGAGCCAGAAATGCGAGCGAGCGAGCCAGATAAGAGAGCGAGCCAGATAAGAGAGCGAGCCAGACAAGAGAGCAAGCAAGCTAGCCGGATATGAGAGCAAGCGAGCGAGCCAGATATGAAAGCGAGCAAGCCAGATATGCGAGCGAGCCAGATAAGAGAGAGTGCCAGACAAGAGAGCAAGGAAGCGAGCCAGGTATGAGAGCAAGCGAGCCAGACATGAGAGCAATCGAGCGAGCCAGATATGAGAGCGAGCGAGCCAGACATGAGAGCAAGCGAGCGAGCCAGATATGAGAGCAAGCGAGCCAGACATGAGAGCAAGCAAGCGAGCCATACATGAGTGCGATCGAGCCAGAAATGAGAGCAAGCGAGCGAGTGAGATATGAGAGCGAGCCAGACATGAGAGCAAGCGAGCGAGCAAGATATAAGAGCGAGCCAGATAAGAGAGCGAACCAGACAAGAGAGCAAAAGAGCGAGCCAGATATGAGAGCGAGCGAGCCAGACATGAGAGCAAGCGAGCGAGCCAGATATGAGAGCGAGCGAGCCAGACATGAGAGCAAGCGAGCGAGCAAGATATGAGAGCGAGCCAGACATGAGAGCAAGCGAGCGAGCAAGATATGAGAGCGAGCCAGACATGAGAGCAAGCGAGCAAGCCAGATATGAGAACAAGCGAGCAAGACATGAGAGCAAGCGAGCGAGCAAGATATGAGAACAAGCGAGCAAGACATGAGAGCAAGCGAGCGAGCCAGATATGAGAGCGAGTGAGCCAGACATGAGAGCAAGCGAGCGAACCAAATATGCGAGCGAACGAGCCAGATATGAGAGCAAGCGAGCGAGCCAGATATGAGAGCAAGCGAGCCAGACATGAGAGCAAGCGAGCGAGCCAGATATGAGAGCGATCGAGCCAGACATGAGAGCAAGCGATCGAGCCAGATATGAGAGCGAGCGAGCCAGACATGAGAGCAAGCAAGCGAGCCAGATATGAGAGCAAGCGAGCCAGACATGAGATTAAGAGAGCGAGCCAGATATGAGAGCGATCGAGCCAGACATGAGAGCAAGCGAGCGAGCCAGATATGAGAGCGAGTGAGCCAGACATGAGAGCAAGCGAGCGAGCCAGATATGAGAGCGAGCGAGCCAGACATGAGAGCAAGCAAGCAAGCCAGATATGAGAGCGAGCCAGACATGAGAGCAAGCGAGCGAGCAAGATATGAGAGCGAGCCAGATAATTGAGCTAACCAGACAAAAGAGCAAGCGAACGAGCAGCCAGATATGAGAGCGAGCCAGACATGAGAGCAAGCGAGCGAGCCAGATATGAGAGCAAGGGATCGGGCCAGATATGTAAGCGAGCGAGCCAGATATGAGAGTGAGCCAGACAAGAGAGCAAGCGAGCGAGCCAGATATGCGACCGAGCGAGCCAAATATGAGAGCGAGCGAGCCAGACATGAGAGCAAGCGAGTGAGTCAGATATGAGAGCAAGCGAGCCAGACATGAGAGCAAGCGAGCGAGCCAGATATGAGAGCGATCGAGCCAGACATGAGAGCAAGCGAGCGAGCCAGACATGAGAGCAAGCGAGCGAGCAAGATATGAGAGCGAGCCAGACATGAGAGAAAGCGAGCGAGCCAGATATGAGAGCGAGTGAGCCAGAAATAAGAGCAAGCGAGCGACCAAGATGTGAGATCGAGCGAGCCAGATATGCGAGCGAGCCAGATAAGAGAGCTAGCCAGACAAGAGAGCAAGTGAGCGAGCCAGATATGAGAGCAAGCGAGCGAGCCAGATATGAGAGCAAGCGAGCGAGCCAGATATGCGAGCGAGCGAGCCAGATAAGAGATCGAGCCAGACAAGAGAGCAAGCGAGCCAGATATGCGAGCGAGCGAGCCAGATAAGAGAGTGAGCCAGACAAGAGAGCAAGCGAGCGAGCCAGATATGCGAGCGAGCGAGCCAGATATAAGAGCGAGCGAGCCAGACATGAGAGCAAACGAGCGAGCCAGATATGAGAGCGAGCAAGACATGAGAGCGAGCGAGCAAGATTTGAGAGCGAGCGAGCCAGACATGAGAGCAAGCGAGCGAGCCAGATATAAGAGCGAGCGAGCCAGACATGAGAGCAAGCGAGCGAGCGAGCAAGATATGAGAGCGAGCGAGCCAGACATGAGAGCAAGCGAGCGAGCCAGATATGAGAGCGAGCGAGCCAGACATGAGAGCAAGCGAGCGAGTCAGATATGAGAGCGAGCGAGCCAGACATGAGAGCAAGCGAGCGAGCCAGATATGAGAGTGAGCGAGCCAGACATGAGAGCAAGCGAGCGAGTCAGATATGAGAGCGAGCGAGCCAGACATGAGAGCAAGCGAGCGAGCCAGATATGAGAGTGAGCGAGCCAGACATGAGAGCAAGCGAGCGAGCCAGATATGAGAGCGAGCGAGCAAGACATGAGAGCAAGCGAGCGAGCCAGATATGAGAGCTAGCGAGCCAGACATGAGAGCAAGCGAGCGAGCAAGATATGAGAGCGAGCGAGCCAGACATGAGAGCAAGCGAGCGAACCAGATATGAGTGCGAGTGAGCCAGACATGAGAGCAAGCGAGCGAGCAAAATATGAGATTGAGTGAGCCAGATATGCAGGCAAGTCAGATAAGAGAGCGAGCAAGACAAGAGAGCAAGTGAGCGAGCCAGATAAGAGAGCGAACCAGACAAGAGAGCAATCGAGCGAGCCAGATATGAGAGCGAGCGAGCCAGACATGAGAGCAAGCGAGCGAGCCAGATATGAGAGCGAGCGAGCCAGTCATGAGATAAGCGAGCGAGCCAGATATGAGAGCGAGCGAGACAGACATGAGAGCAAGCGAGCGAGCAAGATATGAGAGCGAGCGAGCCAGACATGAGAGCAAGCAAGCGAGCCAGATATGAGAGCAAGCGAGCCAGACATGAGATTAAGAGAGCGAGCCAGATATGAGAGCGATCGAGCCAGACATGAGAGCAAGCGAGCGAGCCAGATATGAGAGCGAGTGAGCCAGACATGAGAGCAAGCGAGCGAGCCAGATATGAGAGCGAGCGAGCCAGACATGAGAGCAAGCAAGCAAGCCAGATATGAGAGCGAGCCAGACATGAGAGCAAGCGAGCGAGCAAGGTATGAGAGCGAGCCAGATAATTGAGCTAACCAGACAAGAGAGCAAGTGAACGAGCAGCCAGATATGAGAGCGAGCCAGACATGAGAGCAAGCGAGCGAGCCAGATATGAGAGCAAGGGATCGGGCCAGATATGTAAGCGAGCGAGCCAGATAAGAGAGTGAGCCAGACAAGAGAGCAAGCGAGCGAGCCAGATATGCGACCGAGCGAGCCAAATATGAGAGCGAGCGAGCCAGACATGAGAGCAAGCGAGCGAGCCAGATATGAGAGCGAGCCAGATAAGAGAGCAAACAAGACAAGAGAGCAAGCGAGCGAGCCAGATATGAGAGCGAGGGAGCCAGACATGAGAGCGAGCGAGCCAGACATGAGAGCAAGCGAGCGAGCAAGATATGAGAGCGAGCGAGCCAGACATGAGAGCAAGCGAGCGAGCCAGATATGAGAGCGAGTGAGCAAGACATGAGAGCAAGCGAGCGAGCAAGATATGAGATCGAGCGAGCCAGATATGCGAGCAAGTCAGATAAGAGAACGAGCCAGACAAGAGAGCAAGTGAGCGAGCCAGATATGAGAGCGAGCGAGCCAGACATGAGAGCAAGCGAGCGAGCCAGGTATGAGAGCAAGTGAGCCAGACATGAGAGCAATCGAGCGAGCCAGATATGAGAGCAAGCGAGCGAGCCAGATCTGAGAGCAAGCGAGCGAGCCAGATATGAGAGCGAGCCAGATAAGAGAGCGAACAAGACAAGAGAGCAAGCGAGCGAGCCAGATATGAGAGCGAGGGAGCCAGACATGAGAGCGAGCGAGCCAGACATGAGAGCAATCGAGCGAGCCAGATATGAGAGCAAGCGAGCGAGCCAGATATGAGAGCAAGCGAGCGAGCCAGTTATGCGAGCGAGCCAGATATGAGAGCGAGCGAGCCAGACATGAGAGCAAGCGAGCGAGCCAGATATGAGAGCGAGCGAGCCAGACATGAGAGCAAGCGAGCGAGCCAGATATGAGAGCGAGCCAGACATGAGAGCAAGCGAGCGAGCAAGATATGAGAGCGAGCCAGATAAGAGAGCGAACCATACAAGAGAGCAAGCGAGCGAGCCAGATATGAGAGCGAGCGAGCCAGACATGAGAGCAAGCGAGCGAGAAAGATATGAGAGCGAGCCAGACATGAGAGCAAGCGAGCGAGCAAGATATGAGAGCGAGTCAGATAAGAGAGCGAACAAGACAAGAGAGCAAGCGAGCGAGCCAGATATGAGAGCGAGCGAGCCAGACATGAGAGCAAGCGAGCGAGAAAGATATGAGAGCGAGCCAGACATGAGAGCAAGCGAGCGAGCCAAATATGAGAGCGAGCCAGACATGAGAGCGAGCCAGATATGAGAGCGAGCCAGATAAGAGAGCGAGCCAGACAAGAGAGCAAGTGAGCGAGCCAGATATGAGAGCAAACGAGCGAGCCAGATATGAGAGCTAGCGAGCGAGCCAGATATGAGAGCGAGCGAGATAAGAGAGCAAGCCAGACAAGAGAGCAAGCGAGCGAGCCAGATATGAGAGCAAGTGTGCGAGCCAGATGAGAGCAAGCGAGCAAGCCAGAAATGCGAGCGAGCGAGCCAGATAAGAGAGCGAGCCAGACAAGAGAGCAAGCGAGCGAGCCAGATATGCGAGCGAGCAACCCAGATAAGAGAGTGAGCCAGACAAGAGAGCAAGCGAGCGAGCCAGATATGCGAGCGAGCGAGCCAGATATGAGAGCGAGCGAGCCAGACATGCGAGCAAGCGAGCAAGGCAGGTATGAGAGCAAGCGAGCCAGACATGAGAGCAATCGAGCGAGCCAGATATGAGAGCGAGCGAGCCAGACATGAGAGCAAGCGAGCGAGCCAGATATGAGAGCGAGCGAGCCAGACATGAGAGCAAGCGAGCAAGCCAAATATGAGAGCGAGCCAGACATGAGAGCGAGCCAGATATGAGAGCGATCCAGATAAGAGAGCGAGCCAGACAAGAGAGCTAGTGAGCGAGCCAGATATGAGAGCAAACGAGCGAGCCAGATATGAGAGCAAGCGAGCGAGCCAGATATGAGAGCGAGCGAGATAAGAGAGCGAGCCAGACAAGAGAGCAAGCGAGCGAGCCAGATATGAGAGCAAGCGAGCGAGCCAGATGAGAGCAAGCGAGCAAGCCAGATATGCGAGCGAGCGAGCCAGATAAGAGAGCGAGCCAGACAAGAGAGCAAGCAGGCGAGCCAGATATGCGAGCGAGCAAGCCAGATAAGAGAGTGAGCCAGACAAGAGAGCAAGCGAGTGAGCCAGATATGTGAGCGAGCGAGCCAGATATGAGAGCGAGCGAGCCAGACATGAGAGCAAGCGAGTGAGCCAGGTATGAGAGCAAGTGAGCCAGAAATGAGAGCAATCGAGCGAGCCAGATATGAGAGCGAGCGAGCCAGACATGAGAGCAAGCGAGCGAGCCAGATATGAGAGCAAGCGAGCCAGACATGAGAGCAAGCGAGCGAGCCAGATATGAGAGCGATCGAGCCAGACATGAGAGCAAGCGAGCGAGCCAGATATGAGAGCGAGCGAGCCAGATATGCAAGCGAGCGAGCCAGATAAGAGAGCGAACCAGACAAGAGAGCAAGCGAGCGAGCCAGATATGAGAGCAAGCGAGCGACCCAGATATGAGAGCGAGCGAGATAAGAGAGCGAGCCAGACAAGAGAGCAAGCGAGCGAGCCAGATATGAGAGCAAGCGAGCGAGCCAGACATTAGAGCAAGCGAGCGAGTCAGATATGAGAGCGAGCCAGACATGAGAGCAAGCGAGCGAGCCAGATATGAGAGCAAGCGAGCCAGACATGAGAGCAAGCGAGCGAGCCGGATATGAGAGCAAGCGAGCCAGACATGAGAGCAAGCGAGCGAGCCAGATATGAGAGCGAGCCAGACATGAGAGCAAGCGAGCGAGCCAGATATGAGAGCGAGTGAGCCAGACATGAGAGCAAGCAAGCGAGTCAGATATGAGAGCGAGCCAGACATGAGAGCAAGCGAGCGAGCAAGATATGAGAGCGAGCCAGATAAGAGAGCGAACAAGACAAGAGAGCAAGCGAGCGAGCCAGATATGAGAGCGAACAAGACAAGAGAGCAAGCGAGCGAGCCAGATATGAGAGCGAGGGAGCCAGATATGAGAGCGAGCGAGCCAGACATGAGAGCAAGCGAGCGAGCAAGATATGAGAGCGAGCGAGCCAGACATGAGAGCAAGCGAGCGAACCAGATATGAGAGCGAGTGAGCCAGACATGAGAGCAAGCGAGCGAGCAAGATATGAGATCGAGCGAGCCAGATATGCGAGCAAGACAGATAAGAGAGCGAGCCAGACAAGAGAGCAAGTGAGCGAGCCAGATATGAGAGCAAGCGAGCAAGCCAGATATGAGAGCGAGCGAGATAAGAGAGCGAGCCAGACAAGAGAGCAAGCGAGCCAGATATGAGAGCGAGGGAGCCAGATATGCGAGCGAGCGAGCCAGATAAGAGAGTGAGCCAGACAAGAGAGCAAGCGAGCGAGCCAGATATGCAAACGAGCGAGCCAGATAAGAGAGCGAACCAGACAAGAGAGCAAGCGAGCGAGCCAGATATGAGAGCAAGCGAGCGAGCCAGATATGAGAGCGAGCGAGCCAGACATGAGAGCAAGCGAGCGAGCCAGATATGAGAGTAAGCGAGCGAGCCAGATGAGAGCAAGCGAGCAAGCCAAATATGCGAGCGAGCCAAATAAGAGAGCGAGTCAGACAAGAGAGCAAGCGAGCGAGCCAGATATGCGAGCGAGCGAGCCAGATATGAGAGCGAGTGAGCCAAACATGAGAGCAAGCGAGCGAGCCAGGTATGAGAGCAAGTGAGCCAGACATGAGAGCAATCGAGCGAGCCAGATATGAGAGCGAGCGAGCCAGACATGAGAGCAAGCGAGCGAGCCAGATATGAGAGCGAGCGAGCCAGACATGAGAGCAAGCGAGCGAGCCAGGTATGAGAGCAAGTGAGCCAGACATGAGAGCAATCGAGCGAGCCAGATATGAGAGCGAGCGAGCTAGACATGAGAGCAAGCGAGCGAGTCAGATATGAGAGCAAGCGAGCCAGACATGAGAGCAAGCGAGCGAGCCAGATATGAGAGCGAGCCAGACATGAGAGCGAGCCAGATATGAGAGCGAGCCAGATAAGAGAGCGAGCCAGACAAGAGAACAAGTGAGCGAGCCAGATATGAGAGCGAGTGAGCCAGACATGAGAGCAAGCGAGCGAGCCAGATATGAGAGCGAGCGAGCCAGACATGAGAGCAAGCGAGCGACCCAGATATGAGAGCGAGACAGACATGAGAGCAAGCGAGCGAGCAAGATATGAGAGCGAGCGAGCCAGACATGAGAGCAAGCGAGCGAGCCAGATATGAGAGCGAGTGAGCCAGACATGAGGGCAAGCCAGCGAGAAAGATTTGAGATCGAGCGAACCAGACATGAGAGCAAGCGAGCGAGCAAGATATGAGATCGAGCGAGCCAGATATGCGAGCAAGTCAGATAAGAGAGCGAGCCAGACATGAGAGCGAGCCAGATATGAGAGCGAGCCAGATAAGAGAGCGAGCCAGACAAGAGAGCAAGTGAGCGAGCCAGATATGAGAGCGAGTGAGCCAGACATGAGAGCAAGCGAGCGAGCCAGATATGAGAGCGAGCGAGCCAGACATGAGAGCAAGCGAGCGACCCAGATATGAGAGCGAGACAGACATGAGAGCAAGCGAGCGAGCAAGATATGAGATCGAGCGAGCCAGATATGCGAGCAAGACAGATAAGAGAGCGAGCCAGACAAGAGAGCAAGTGAGCGAGCCAGATATGAGAGCAAGCGAGCGAGCCAGATATGAGAGCGAGCGAGATAAGAGAGCGAGCCAGACAAGAGAGCAAGCGAGCCAGATATGAGAGCGAGGGAGCCAGATATGCGAGCGAGCCAGATAAGAGAGTGAGCCAGACAAGAGAGCAAGCGAGCGAGCCAGATATGCAAACGAGCGAGCCAGATAAGAGAGCGAACCAGACAAGAGAGCAAGCGAGCGAGCCAGATATGAGAGCAAGCGAGCGAGCCAGATATGAGAGCGAGCGAGCCAGACATGAGAGCAAGCGAGCGAGCCAGATATGAGAGCAAGCGAGCGAGCCAGATGAGAGCAAGCGAGCAAGCCAAATATGCGAGCGAGCGAGCCAAATAAGAGAGCGAGTCAGACAAGAGAGCAAGCGAGCGAGCCAGATATGCGAGCGAGCGAGCCAGATATGAGAGCGAGTGAGCCAAACATGAGAGCAAGCGAGCGAGCCAGGTATGAGAGCAAGTGAGCCAGACATGAGAGCAATCGAGCGAGCCAGATATGAGAGCGAGCGAGCCAGACATGAGAGCAAGCGAGCGAGCCAGATATGAGAGCGAGCGAGCCAGACATGAGAGCAAGCGAGCGAGCCAGGTATGAGAGCAAGTGAGCCAGACATGAGAGCAATCGAGCGAGCCAGATATGAGAGCGAGCGAGCTAGACATGAGAGCAAGCGAGCGAGTCAGATATGAGAGCAAGCGAGCCAGACATGAGAGCAAGCGAGCGAGCCAGATATGAGAGCGAGCCAGACATGAGAGCGAGCCAGATATGAGAGCGAGCCAGATAAGAGAGCGAGCCAGACAAGAGAGCAAGTGAGCGAGCCAGATATGAGAGCGAGTGAGCCAGACATGAGAGCAAGCGAGCGAGCCAGATATGAGAGCGAGCGAGCCAGACATGAGAGCAAGCGAGCGACCCAGATATGAGAGCGAGACAGACATGAGAGCAAGCGAGCGAGCAAGATATGAGAGCGAGCGAGCCAGACATGAGAGCAAGCGAGCGAGCCAGATATGAGAGCGAGTGAGCCAGACATGAGGGCAAGCCAGCGAGAAAGATTTGAGATCGAGCGAACCAGACATGAGAGCAAGCGAGCGAGCAAGATATGAGATCGAGCGAGCCAGATATGCGAGCAAGTCAGATAAGAGAGCGAGCCAGACAAGAGAGCAAGTGAGCGAGCCAGATATGAGAGCAAGCGAGCCACCCAGATATGAGAGCGAGCGAGGTAAGAGAGCGAGCCAGACAAGAGAGCAAGCGAGCGAGCCAGATATGAGAGCAAGCGAGCGAGCCAGATATGAGAGCAAGCGAGCGAGCCAGATATGAGAGCAAGCGAGCGAGCCAGATATGAGAGCGAGCGAGCCAGACATGAGAGCAAGCGAGCGAGCCAGATATGAGAGCGAGCCAGACATGAGAGCAAGCGAGCGAGGCAGATATGAGAGCGAGCGAGACAGACATGAGAGCAAGCGAGCAAGCAAGATATGAGGGCGAGCGAGCCAGACATGAGAGCAAGCGAGCGAGCCAGATATGAGAGCAAGTGAGCCAAACATGAGAGCAAGCCAGCGAGAAAGATATGAGATCGAGCGAGCCAGTTATGCGAACGAGCCAGATAAGAGAGCGAGCCACACAAGAGAGCAAGTGAGCGAGCCAGATATGAGAGCAAGCGAGCGAGCCAGATATGAGAGCAAGCGAGCAAGCCAGATATGAGAGCGAGCCAGATAAGAGAGCGAACAAGACAAGAGAGCAAGCGAGCGAGCCAGATATGAGAGCGAGGGAGCCAGACATGAGAGCGAGCGAGCCAGACATGAGAGCAAGCGAGCGAGCCAGATATGAGAGCGAGTGAGCAAGACATGAGAGCAAGCGAGCGAGCAAGATATGAGATCGAGCGAGCCAGATATGCGAGCAAGTCAGATAAGAGAGCGAGCCAGACAAGAGAGCAAGTGAGCGAGCCAGATATGAGAGCGAGCGAGCCAGACATGAGAGCAAGCGAGCGAGCCAGGTATGAGAGCAAGTGAGCCAGACAAGAGAGCAATCGAGCGAGCCAGATATGAGAGCAAGCGAGCGAGCCAGATATGAGAGCAAGCGAGCGAGCCAGATATGAGAGCGAGCAAGCCAGACATAAGAGCAATCGAGCGAGCCAGATATGAGAGCAAGCGAGCGAGCCAGATATGAGAGCAAGCGAGCGAGCCAGTTATGCGAGCGAGCCAGATATGAGAGCGAGCGAGCCAGACATGAGAGCAAGCGAGCGAGCCAGATATGAGAGCGAGTGAGCCAGACATGAGAGCAAGCGAGCGAGCCAAATATGAGAGCGAGCCAGACATGAGAGCGAGCCAGATATGAGAGCGAGCCAGATAAGAGAGCGAGCCAGACAAGAGAGCAAGTGAGCGAGCCAGATATGAGAGCAAACGAGCGAGCCAGATATGAGAGCTAGCGAGCGAGCCAGATATTAGAGCGAGCGAGATAAGAGAGCGAGCCAGACAAGAGAGCAAGCGAGCGAGCCAGATATGAGAGCAAGCGAGCGAGCCAGATGAGAGCAAGCGAGCAAGCCAGATATGCGAGCGAGCGAGCCAGATAAGAGAGCGAGCCAGACAAGAGAGCAAGCGAGCGAGTCAGATATGCGAGCGAGCGAGCCAGATATGAGAGCGAGCGAGCCAGACATGAGAGCAAGCGAGCAAGGCAGGTATGAGAGCAAGCGAGCCAGACATGAGAGCAATCGAGCGAGCCAGACATGAGAGCAATCGAGCGAGCCAGACATGAGAGCAAGCGAGCGAGCCAGATATGAGAGCGAACGAGCCAGACGTGAGAGCAAGCGAGCAAGCCAAATATGAGAGCGAGCCAGACATGAGAGCGAGCCAGACATGAGAGCAAGCGAGCAAGCCAAATATGAGAGCGAGCCAGATAAGAGAGCGAGCCAGACAAGAGAGCAAGTGAGTGAGCCAGATATGAGAGCAAACGAGCGAGCCAGATATGAGAGCAAGCGAGCGAGCCAGATATGAGAGCGAGCGAGATAAGAGAGCGAGCCAGACAAGAGAGCAAGCGAGCGAGCCAGATATGAGAGCAAGCGAGCGAGCCAGATGAGAGCAAGCGAGCAAGCCAGATATGAGAGCGAGCGAGATAAGAGAGCGAGCCAGACAAGAGAGCAAGCGAGCCAGATATGAGAGCGAGGGAGCCAGATATGCGAGCGAGCGAGCCAGATAAGAGAGTGAGCCAGACAAGAGAGCAAGCGAGCGAGCCAGATATGCAAACGAGCGAGCCAGATAAGAGAGCGAACCAGACAAGAGAGCAAGCGAGCGAGCCAGATATGAGAGCAAGCGAGCGAGCCAGATATGAGAGCGAGCGAGCCAGACATGAGAGCAAGCGAGCGAGCCAGATATGAGAGCAAGCGAGCGAGCCAGATGAGAGCAAGCGAGCAAGCCAAATATGCGAGCGAGCGAGCCAAATAAGAGAGCGAGTCAGACAAGAGAGCAAGCGAGCGAGCCAGATATGCGAGCGAGCGAGCCAGATATGAGAGCGAGTGAGCCAAACATGAGAGCAAGCGAGCGAGCCAGGTATGAGAGCAAGTGAGCCAGACATGAGAGCAATCGAGCGAGCCAGATATGAGAGCGAGCGAGCCAGACATGAGAGCAAGCGAGCGAGCCAGATATGAGAGCGAGCGAGCCAGACATGAGAGCAAGCGAGCGAGCCAGGTATGAGAGCAAGTGAGCCAGACATGAGAGCAATCGAGCGAGCCAGATATGAGAGCGAGCGAGCTAGACATGAGAGCAAGCGAGCGCGAGCAAGACAGATAAGAGAGCGAGCCAGACAAGAGAGCAAGTGAGCGAGCCAGATATGAGAGCAAGCGAGCAAGCCAGATATGAGAGCGAGCGAGATAAGAGAGCGAGCCAGACAAGAGAGCAAGCGAGCCAGATATGAGAGCGAGGGAGCCAGATATGCGAGCGAGCGAGCCAGATAAGAGAGTGAGCCAGACAAGAGAGCAAGCGAGCGAGCCAGATATGCAAACGAGCGAGCCAGATAAGAGAGCGAACCAGACAAGAGAGCAAGCGAGCGAGCCAGATATGAGAGCAAGCGAGCGAGCCAGATATGAGAGCGAGCGAGCCAGACATGAGAGCAAGCGAGCGAGCCAGATATGAGAGCAAGCGAGCGAGCCAGATGAGAGCAAGCGAGCAAGCCAAATATGCGAGCGAGCCAAATAAGAGAGCGAGTCAGACAAGAGAGCAAGCGAGCGAGCCAGATATGCGAGCGAGCGAGCCAGATATGAGAGCGAGTGAGCCAAACATGAGAGCAAGCGAGCGAGCCAGGTATGAGAGCAAGTGAGCCAGACATGAGAGCAATCGAGCGAGCCAGATATGAGAGCGAGCGAGCCAGACATGAGAGCAAGCGAGCGAGCCAGATATGAGAGCGAGCGAGCCAGACATGAGAGCAAGCGAGCGAGCCAGGTATGAGAGCAAGTGAGCCAGACATGAGAGCAATCGAGCGAGCCAGATATGAGAGCGAGCGAGCTAGACATGAGAGCAAGCGAGCGAGTCAGATATGAGAGCAAGCGAGCCAGACATGAGAGCAAGCGAGCGAGCCAGATATGAGAGCGAGCCAGACATGAGAGCGAGCCAGATATGAGAGCGAGCCAGATAAGAGAGCGAGCCAGACAAGAGAACAAGTGAGCGAGCCAGATATGAGAGCGAGTGAGCCAGACATGAGAGCAAGCGAGCGAGCCAGATATGAGAGCGAGCGAGCCAGACATGAGAGCAAGCGAGCGACCCAGATATGAGAGCGAGACAGACATGAGAGCAAGCGAGCGAGCAAGATATGAGAGCGAGCGAGCCAGACATGAGAGCAAGCGAGCGAGCCAGATATGAGAGCGAGTGAGCCAGACATGAGGGCAAGCCAGCGAGAAAGATTTGAGATCGAGCGAACCAGACATGAGAGCAAGCGAGCGAGCAAGATATGAGATCGAGCGAGCCAGATATGCGAGCAAGTCAGATAAGAGAGCGAGCCAGACAAGAGAGCAAGTGAGCGAGCCAGATATGAGAGCAAGCGAGCCACCCAGATATGAGAGCGAGCGAGGTAAGAGAGCGAGCCAGACAAGAGAGCAAGCGAGCGAGCCAGATATGAGAGCAAGCGAGCGAGCCAGATATGAGAGCAAGCGAGCGAGCCAGATATGAGAGCAAGCGAGCGAGCCAGATATGAGAGCGAGCGAGCCAGACATGAGAGCAAGCGAGCGAGCCAGATATGAGAGCGAGCCAGACATGAGAGCAAGCGAGCGAGGCAGATATGAGAGCGAGCGAGACAGACATGAGTGCAAGCGAGCAAGCAAGATATGAGAGCGAGCGAGCCAGACATGAGAGCAAGCGAGCGAGCCAGATATGAGAGCAAGTGAGCCAAACATGAGAGCAAGCCAGCGAGAAAGATATGAGATCGAGCGAGCCAGTTATGCGAACGAGCCAGATAAGAGAGCGAGCCACACAAGAGAGCAAGTGAGCGAGCCAGATATGAGAGCAAGCGAGCGAGCCAGATATGAGAGCAAGCGAGCAAGCCAGATATGAGAGCGAGCCAGATAAGAGAGCGAACAAGACAAGAGAGCAAGCGAGCGAGCCAGATATGAGAGCGAGGGAGCCAGACATGAGAGCGAGCGAGCCAGACATGAGAGCAAGCGAGCGAGCCAGATATGAGAGCGAGTGAGCAAGACATGAGAGCAAGCGAGCGAGCAAGATATGAGATCGAGCGAGCCAGATATGCGAGCAAGTCAGATAAGAGAGCGAGCCAGACAAGAGAGCAAGTGAGCGAGCCAGATATGAGAGCGAGCGAGCCAGACATGAGAGCAAGCGAGCGAGCCAGGTATGAGAGCAAGTGAGCCAGACAACAGAGCAATCGAGCGAGCCAGATATGAGAGCAAGCGAGCGAGCCAGATATGAGAGCAAGCGAGCGAGCCAGATATGAGAGCGAGCAAGCCAGACATAAGAGCAATCGAGCGAGCCAGATATGAGAGCAAGCGAGCGAGCCAGATATGAGAGCAAGCGAGCGAGCCAGTTATGCGAGCGAGCCAGATATGAGAGCGAGCGAGCCAGACATGAGAGCAAGCGAGCGAGCCAGATATGAGAGCGAGTGAGCCAGACATGAGAGCAAGCGAGCGAGCCAAATATGAGAGCGAGCCAGACATGAGAGCGAGCCAGATATGAGAGCGAGCCAGATAAGAGAGCGAGCCAGACAAGAGAGCAAGTGAGCGAGCCAGATATGAGAGCAAACGAGCGAGCCAGATATGAGAGCTAGCGAGCGAGCCAGATATTAGAGCGAGCGAGATAAGAGAGCGAGCCAGACAAGAGAGCAAGCGAGCGAGCCAGATATGAGAGCAAGCGAGCGAGCCAGATGAGAGCAAGCGAGCAAGCCAGATATGCGAGCGAGCGAGCCAGATAAGAGAGCGAGCCAGACAAGAGAGCAAGCGAGCGAGTCAGATATGCGAGCGAGCGAGCCAGATATGAGAGCGAGCGAGCCAGACATGAGAGCAAGCGAGCAAGGCAGGTATGAGAGCAAGCGAGCCAGACATGAGAGCAATCGAGCGAGCCAGATATGAGAGCGAGCGAGCCAGACATGAGAGCAAGCGAGCGAGCCAGATATGAGAGCGAACGAGCCAGACGTGAGAGCAAGCGAGCAAGCCAAATATGAGAGCGAGCCAGACATGAGAGCGAGCCAGACATGAGAGCAAGCGAGCAAGCCAAATATGAGAGCGAGCCAGATAAGAGAGCGAGCCAGACAAGAGAGCAAGTGAGTGAGCCAGATATGAGAGCAAACGAGCGAGCCAGATATGAGAGCAAGCGAGCGAGCCAGATATGAGAGCGAGCGAGATAAGAGAGCGAGCCAGACAAGAGAGCAAGCGAGCGAGCCAGATATGAGAGCAAGCGAGCGAGCCAGATGAGAGCAAGCGAGCGAGCCAGATATGCGAGTGAGCGAGCCAGATAAGAGAGCAAGCCAGACAAGAGAGCAAGCGAGCGAGCCAGATATGCGAGCGAGCAAGCCAGATAAGAGAGTGAGCTAGACAAGAGAGCAAGCAAGTGAGCCAGATATGCGAGCGAGCGAGCCAGATATGAGAGCGAGCGAGCCAGACATGAGAACAAGCGAGTGAGCCAGGTATGAGAGCAAGTGAGCCAGAAATGAGTGCAATCGAGCGAGCCAGATATGAGAGCGAGCGAGCCAGACATGAGAGCAAGCGAGCGAGCCAGATATGAGAGCGATCGAGCCAGACATGAGAGCAAGCAAGCGAGCCAGATATGAGAGCGAGCCAGACATGAGAGCAAGCGAGCGAGCCAGATATGAGAGCGAGCCAGACATGAGAGCAAGCGAGCGAGCCAGATATGAGAGTGAGCGAGCCAGATATGCAAGCGAGCGAGCCAGATAAGAGAGCGAACCAGACAAGAGAGCAAGCGAGCGAGCCAGATATGAGAGCGAGCGAGCCAGAAATGAGAGCAATCGAGCGAGCCAGATATGAGAGCGAGCGAGCCAGACATGAGAGCAAGCGAGCGAGCCAGATATGAGAGCAAGCGAGCCAGACATGAGAGCAAGCGAGCGAGCCAGATATGAGAGCGATCGAGCCAGACATGAGAGCAAGCGAGCGAGCCAGATATGAGAGCGAGCGAGCCAGATATGCAAGCGAGCGAGCCAGATAAGAGAGCGAACCAGACAAGAGAGCAAGCGAGCGAGCCAGATATGAGAGCGAGCGAGCCAGACATGAGAGCAAGCGAGCGAGCCAGATATGAGAGCGAGCGAGCCAGACATGAGAGCAAGCGAGCGAGCCAGATATGAGAGCGAGACAGACAGACATGGGAGCAAGCGAGCGAGCAAGATATGAGAGCGAGCGAGCCAGACATGAGAGCAAGCGAGCGAGCCAGATATGAGAGCGAGTGAGCCAGACATGATAGCAAGCCAGCGAGAAAGATATGAGATCGAGCGAACCAGACATGAGAGCAAGCGAGCGAGCAAGATATGAGATCGAGCGAGCCAGATATGCGAGCAAGTCAGATAAGAGAGCGAGCCAGACAAGAGAGCAAGTGAGCGAGCCAGATATGAGAACAAGCGAGCGAGCCAGATATGAGAGCAAGCGAGCGACCCAGATATGAGAGCGAGCGAGATAAGAGAGCGAGCCAGACAAGAGAGCAAGCGAGCGAGCCAGATATGAGAGCAAGCGAGCGAGCCAGACATGAGAGCAAGCGAGCGAGTCAGATATGAGAGCGAGCCAGACATGAGAGCAAGCGAGCGAGCCAGATATGAGAGCGAGCGAGACAGACATGAGAGCAAGCGAGCGAGCAAGATATGGGAGCGAGCGAGCCAGACATGAGAGCAAGCGAGCGAGCCAGATATGAGAGCGAGCCAGACATGAGAGCAAGCGAGCGAGCCAGGTGTGAGAGCAAGCGAGCCAGACATGAGAGCAAGCGAGCGAGCCAGATATGAGAGCAAGCGAGCCAGACATGAGAGCAAGCGAGCGAGCCAGATATGAGAGCGAGCCAGACATGAGAGCAAGCGAGCGAGCCAGATATGAGAGCGAGTGAGCCAGACATGAGAGCAAGCAAGCGAGCCAGATATGAGAGCGAGCCAGACATGAGAGCAAGCGAGCGAGCAAGATTTGAGAGCGAGCCAGATAAGAGAGCGAACAAGACAAGAGAGCAAGCGAGCGAGCCAGATATGAGAGCGAGGGAGCCAGATATGAGAGCGAGCGAGCCAGACATGAGAGCAAGCGAGCGAGCAAGATATGAGAGCGAGCGAGCCAGACATGAGAGCAAGCGAGCGAGCCAGATATGAGAGCGAGTGAGCCAGACATGAGAGCAAGCGAGCGAGCAAGATATGAGATCGAGCGAGCCAGATAGGCGAGCAAGTCAGATAAGAGAGCGAGCCAGACAAGAGAGCAAGTGAGCGAGCCAGATATGAGAGCAAGCGAGCGAGCCAGATATGAGAGCGAGCGAGATAAGAGAGCGAGCCAGACAAGAGAGCAAGTGAGCCAGATATGAGAGCGAGGGAGCCAGATATGCGAGCGAGCGAGCCAGATAAGAGAGTGAGCCAGACAAGAGAGCAAGCAAGCGAGCCAGATATGCAAACGAGCGAGCCAGATAAGAGAGCGAACTAGACAAGAGAGCAAGCGAGCGAGCCAGATATGAGAGCAAGCGAGCGAGCCAGATATGAGAGCAAGCGAGCCAGACATGAGAGCAAGCGAGCGAGCCAGATATGAGAGCGAGCCAGACATGAGAGCAAGCGAGCGAGCCAGATATGAGAGCGAGTGAGCCAGACATGAGAGCAAGCAAGCGAGCCAGATATGAGAGCGAGCCAGACATGAGAGCAAGCGAGCGAGCAAGATATGAGAGCGAGCCAGATAAGAGAGCGAACAAGACAAGAGAGCAAGCGAACGAGCCAGATATGAGAGCGAGGGAGCCAGACATGAGAGCGAGCGAGCCAGACATGAGAGCAAGCGAGCGAGCCAGATATGAGAGCGAGCCAGACATGAGAGCAAGCGAGCGAGCCAGATATGAGAGAGAGTGAGCCAGACATGAGAGCAAGCAAGCGAGCCAGATATGAGAGCGAGCCAGACATGAGAGCGAGCGAGCGAGCAAGATATGAGAGCGAGCCAGATAAGAGAGCGAACCAGACAAGAGAGCAAGCGAGCGAGCCAGATATGAGAGCGAGGGAGCCAGACATGAGAGCAAGCGAGCGAGCCAGATGTGAAAGTGAGCGAGCCAGACATGAGAGCAAGCGAGCGAGCCAGATATGAGAGCGAGCGAGCCAGACATGAGAGCAAGCTAGCGAGCAAGATATGAGAGCGAGCGAGCCAGACATGAGAGCAAGCGAGCCAGATATGAGAGCGAGTCAGCCAGACATGAGAGCAAGCAAGCGAGCCAGATATGAGAGCGAGCCAGACATGAGAGCAAGCGAGCGAGCCAGATATGAGAGCGAGCCAGACATGAGAGCAAGCGAGCGAGCAAGATATGAGAGCGAGCCAGATAAGAGAGCGATCCAGACAAGAGAGCAAGCGAGCGAGCCAGATATGAGAGCGAGCAAGCCAGACATGAGAGCAAGCGAGCGAGCCAGATATGAGAGCGAGCGAGCCAGATATGCAAGCGAGCGAGCCAGATAAGAGAGCGAACCAGACAAGAGAGCAAGCGAGCGAGCCAGATATGAGAGCGAGCGAGCCAGACATGAGAGCAAGCGAGCGAGCCAGATATGAGAGCGAGTGAGCCAGACATGAGAGCAAGCAAGCGAGCCAAATATGAGAGCGAGCCAGACATGAGAGCGAGTCAGATATGAGAGCGAGCCAGATAAGAGAGCGAGCCAGACAAGAGAGCAAGTGAGCGAGCCAGATATGAGAGCAAACGAGCGAGCCAGATATGAGAGCAAGCGAGCGAGCCAGATATGAGAGCAAGCGAGCCAGACATGAGAGCAAGCGAGCGAGCCAGATATGAGAGCGAGCCAGACATGAGAGCAAGCGAGCGAGCAAGATATGAGAGCGAGCCAGATAAGAGAGCGATCCAGACAAGAGAGCAAGCGAGCGAGCCAGATATGAGAGCGAGCAAGCCAGACATGAGAGCAAGCGAGCGAGCCAGATATGAGAGCGAGCGAGCCAGATATGCAAGCGAGCGAGCCAGATAAGAGAGCGAACCAGACAAGAGAGCAAGCGAGCGAGCCAGATATGAGAGCGAGCGAGCCAGACATGAGAGCAAGCGAGCGAGCCAGATATGAGAGCAAGTGAGCCAAACATGAGAGCAAGCCAGCGAGAAAGATATGAGATCGAGCGAGCCAGTTATGCGAACGAGCCAGATAAGAGAGCGAGCCACACAAGAGAGCAAGTGAGCGAGCCAGATATGAGAGCAAGCGAGCGAGCCAGATATGAGAGCAAGCGAGCAAGCCAGATATGAGAGCGAGCCAGATAAGAGAGCGAACAAGACAAGAGAGCAAGCGAGCGAGCCAGATATGAGAGCGAGGGAGCCAGACATGAGAGCGAGCGAGCCAGACATGAGAGCAAGCGAGCGAGCCAGATATGAGAGCGAGTGAGCAAGACATGAGAGCAAGCGAGCGAGCAAGATATGAGATCGAGCGAGCCAGATATGCGAGCAAGTCAGATAAGAGAGCGAGCCAGACAAGAGAGCAAGTGAGCGAGCCAGATATGAGAGCGAGCGAGCCAGACATGAGAGCAAGCGAGCGAGCCAGGCATGAGAGCAAGTGAGCCAGACAAGAGAGCAATCGAGCGAGCCAGATATGAGAGCAAGCGAGCGAGCCAGATATGAGAGCAAGCGAGCGAGCCAGATATGAGAGCGAGCAAGCCAGACATAAGAGCAATCGAGCGAGCCAGATATGAGAGCAAGCGAGCGAGCCAGATATGAGAGCAAGCGAGCGAGCCAGTTATGCGAGCGAGCCAGATATGAGAGCGAGCGAGCCAGACATGAGAGCAAGCGAGCGAGCCAGATATGAGAGCGAGTGAGCCAGACATGAGAGCAAGCGAGCGAGCCAAATATGAGAGCGAGCCAGACATGAGAGCGAGCCAGATATGAGAGCGAGCCAGATAAGAGAGCGAGCCAGACAAGAGAGCAAGTGAGCGAGCCAGATATGAGAGCAAACGAGCGAGCCAGATATGAGAGCTAGCGAGCGAGCCAGATATTAGAGCGAGCGAGATAAGAGAGCGAGCCAGACAAGAGAGCAAGCGAGCGAGCCAGATATGAGAGCAAGCGAGCGAGCCAGATGAGAGCAAGCGAGCAAGCCAGATATGCGAGCGAGCGAGCCAGATAAGAGAGCGAGCCAGACAAGAGAGCAAGCGAGCGAGTCAGATATGCGAGCGAGCGAGCCAGATATGAGAGCGAGCGAGCCAGACATGAGAGCAAGCGAGCAAGGCAGGTATGAGAGCAAGCGAGCCAGACATGAGAGCAATCGAGCGAGCCAGATATGAGAGCGAGCGAGCCAGACATGAGAGCAAGCGAGCGAGCCAGATATGAGAGCGAACGAGCCAGACGTGAGAGCAAGCGAGCAAGCCAAATATGAGAGCGAGCCAGACATGAGAGCGAGCCAGACATGAGAGCAAGCGAGCAAGCCAAATATGAGAGCGAGCCAGATAAGAGAGCGAGCCAGACAAGAGAGCAAGTGAGTGAGCCAGATATGAGAGCAAACGAGCGAGCCAGATATGAGAGCAAGCGAGCGAGCCAGATATGAGAGCGAGCGAGATAAGAGAGCGAGCCAGACAAGAGAGCAAGCGAGCGAGCCAGATATGAGAGCAAGCGAGCGAGCCAGATGAGAGCAAGCGAGCGAGCCAGATATGCGAGTGAGCGAGCCAGATAAGAGAGCAAGCCAGACAAGAGAGCAAGCGAGCGAGCCAGATATTCGAGCGAGCAAGCCAGATAAGAGAGTGAGCTAGACAAGAGAGCAAGCAAGTGAGCCAGATATGCGAGCGAGCGAGCCAGATATGAGAGCGAGCGAGCCAGACATGAGAACAAGCGAGTGAGCCAGGTATGAGAGCAAGTGAGCCAGAAATGAGTGCAATCGAGCGAGCCAGATATGAGAGCGAGCGAGCCAGACATGAGAGCAAGCGAGCGAGCCAGATATGAGAGCGATCGAGCCAGACATGAGAGCAAGCAAGCGAGCCAGATATGAGAGCGAGCCAGACATGAGAGCAAGCGAGCGAGCCAGATATGAGAGTGAGCGAGCCAGATATGCAAGCGAGCGAGCCAGATAAGAGAGCGAACCAGACAAGAGAGCAAGCGAGCGAGCCAGATATGAGAGCGAGCGAGCCAGAAATGAGAGCAATCGAGCGAGCCAGATATGAGACCGAGCGAGCCAGACATGAGAGCAAGCGAGCGAGCCAGATATGAGAGCAAGCGAGCCAGACATGAGAGCAAGCGAGCGAGCCAGATATGAGAGCGATCGAGCCAGACATGAGAGCAAGCGAGCGAGCCAGATATGAGAGCGAGCGAGCCAGATATGCAAGCGAGCGAGCCAGATAAGAGAGCGAACCAGACAAGAGAGCAAGCGAGCGAGCCAGATATGAGAGCGAGCGAGCCAGATATGCAAGCGAGCGAGCCAGATAAGAGAGCGAACCAGACAAGAGAGCAAGCGAGCGAGCCAGATATGAGAGCGAGCGAGCCAGACATGAGAGCAAGCGAGCGAGCCAGATATGAGAGCGAGCGAGCCAGACATGAGAGCAAGCGAGCGAGCCAGATATGAGAGCGAGACAGACAGACATGGGAGCAAGCGAGCGAGCAAGATATGAGAGCGAGCGAGCCAGACATGAGAGCAAGCGAGCGAGCCAGATATGAGAGCGAGTGAGCCAGACATGATAGCAAGCCAGCGAGAAAGATATGAGATCGAGCGAACCAGACATGAGAGCAAGCGAGCGAGCAAGATATGAGATCGAGCGAGCCAGATATGCGAGCAAGTCAGATAAGAGAGCGAGCCAGACAAGAGAGCAAGTGAGCGAGCCAGATATGAGAACAAGCGAGCGAGCCAGATATGAGAGCAAGCGAGCGACCCAGATATGAGAGCGAGCGAGATAAGAGAGCGAGCCAGACAAGAGAGCAAGCGAGCGAGCCAGATATGAGAGCAAGCGAGCGAGCCAGACATGAGAGCAAGCGAGCGAGTCAGATATGAGAGCGAGCCAGACATGAGAGCAAGCGAGCGAGCCAGATATGAGAGCGAGCGAGACAGACATGAGAGCAAGCGAGCGAGCAAGATATGGGAGCGAGCGAGCCAGACATGAGAGCAAGCGAGCGAGCCAGATATGAGAGCGAGCCAGACATGAGAGCAAGCGAGCGAGCCAGGTGTGAGAGCAAGCGAGCCAGACATGAGAGCAAGCGAGCGAGCCAGATATGAGAGCAAGCGAGCCAGACATGAGAGCAAGCGAGCGAGCCAGATATGAGAGCGAGCCAGACATGAGAGCAAGCGAGCGAGCCAGATATGAGAGCGAGTGAGCCAGACATGAGAGCAAGCAAGCGAGCCAGATATGAGAGCGAGCCAGACATGAGAGCAAGCGAGCGAGCAAGATTTGAGAGCGAGCCAGATAAGAGAGCGAACAAGACAAGAGAGCAAGCGAGCGAGCCAGATATGAGAGCGAGGGAGCCAGATATGAGAGCGAGCGAGCCAGACATGAGAGCAAGCGAGCGAGCAAGATATGAGAGCGAGCGAGCCAGACATGAGAGCAAGCGAGCGAGCCAGATATGAGAGCGAGTGAGCCAGACATGAGAGCAAGCGAGCGAGCAAGATATGAGATCGAGCGAGCCAGATAGGCGAGCAAGTCAGATAAGAGAGCGAGCCAGACAAGAGAGCAAGTGAGCGAGCCAGATATGAGAGCAAGCGAGCAAGCCAGATATGAGAGCGAGCGAGATAAGAGAGCGAGCCAGACAAGAGAGCAAGTGAGCCAGATATGAGAGCGAGGGAGCCAGCTATGCGAGCGAGCGAGTCAGATAAGAGAGTGAGCCAGACAAGAGAGCAAGCAAGCGAGCCAGATATGCAAACGAGCGAGCCAGATAAGAGAGCGAACTAGACAAGAGAGCAAGCGAGCGAGCCAGATATGAGAGCAAGCGAGCGAGCCAGATATGAGAGCAAGCGAGCCAGACATGAGAGCAAGCGAGCGAGCCAGATATGAGAGCGAGCCAGACATGAGAGCAAGCGAGCGAGCCAGATATGAGAGCGAGTGAGCCAGACATGAGAGCAAGCAAGCGAGCCAGATATGAGAGCGAGCCAGACATGAGAGCAAGCGAGCGAGCAAGATATGAGAGCGAGCCAGATAAGAGAGCGAACAAGACAAGAGAGCAAGCGAACGAGCCAGATATGAGAGCGAGGGAGCCAGACATGAGAGCGAGCGAGCCAGACATGAGAGCAAGCGAGCAAGCCAGATATGAGAGCGAGCCAGACATGAGAGCAAGCGAGCGAGCCAGATATGAGAGAGAGTGAGCCAGACATGAGAGCAAGCAAGCGAGCCAGATATGAGAGCGAGCCAGACATGAGAGCGAGCGAGCGAGCAAGATATGAGAGCGAGCCAGATAAGAGAGCGAACCAGACAAGAGAGCAAGCGAGCGAGCCAGATATGAGAGCGAGGGAGCCAGACATGAGAGCAAGCGAGCGAGCCAGATATGAGAGCGAGTGAGCCAGACATGAGAGCAAGCAAGCGAGCCAGATATGAGAGCGAGCCAGACATGAGAGCAAGCGAGCGAGCCAGATATGAGAGCGAGTGAGCCAGACATGAGAGCAAGCAAGCGAGCCAGATATGAGAGCGAGCCAGACATGAGAGCAAGCGAGCGAGCAAGATATGAGAGCGAGCCAGATAAGAGAGCGAACAAGACAAGAGAGCAAGCGAACGAGCCAGATATGAGAGCGAGGGAGCCAGACATGAGAGCGAGCGAGCCAGACATGAGAGCAAGCGAGCGAGCCAGATATGAGAGCGAGCCAGACATGAGAGCAAGCGAGCGAGCCAGATATGAGAGAGAGTGAGCCAGACATGAGAGCAAGCAAGCGAGCCAGATATGAGAGCGAGCCAGACATGAGAGCGAGCGAGCGAGCAAGATATGAGAGCGAGCCAGATAAGAGAGCGAACCAGACAAGAGAGCAAGCGAGCGAGCCAGATATGAGAGCGAGGGAGCCAGACATGAGAGCAAGCGAGCGAGCCAGATGTGAAAGTGAGCGAGCCAGACATGAGAGCAAGCGAGCGAGCCAGATATGAGAGCGAGCGAGCCAGACATGAGAGCAAGCTAGCGAGCAAGATATGAGAGCGAGCGAGCCAGACATGAGAGCAAGCGAGCCAGATATGAGAGCGAGTCAGCCAGACATGAGAGCAAGCAAGCGAGCCAGATATGAGAGCGAGCCAGACATGAGAGCAAGCGAGCGAGCCAGATATGAGAGCGAGCCAGACATGAGAGCAAGCAAGCGAGCAAGATATGAGAGCGAGCCAGATAAGAGAGCGATCCAGACAAGAGAGCAAGCGAGCGAGCCAGATATGAGAGCGAGCAAGCCAGACATGAGAGCAAGCGAGCGAGCCAGATATGAGAGCGAGCGAGCCAGATATGCAAGCGAGCGAGCCAGATAAGAGAGCGAACCAGACAAGAGAGCAAGCGAGCGAGCCAGATATGAGAGCGAGCGAGCCAGACATGAGAGCAAGCGAGCGAGCCAGATATGAGAGCGAGTGAGCCAGACATGAGAGCAAGCAAGCGAGCCAAATATGAGAGCGAGCCAGACATGAGAGCGAGCCAGATATGAGAGCGAGCCAGATAAGAGAGCGAGCCAGACAAGAGAGCAAGTGAGCGAGCCAGATATGAGAGCAAACGAGCGAGCCAGATATGAGAGCAAGCGAGCGAGCCAGATATGAGAGCAAGCGAGCCAGACATGAGAGCAAGCGAGCGAGCCAGATATGAGAGCGAGCCAGACATGAGAGCAAGCGAGCGAGCAAGATATGAGAGCGAGCCAGATAAGAGAGCGATCCAGACAAGAGAGCAAGCGAGCGAGCCAGATATGAGAGCGAGCAAGCCAGACATGAGAGCAAGCGAGCGAGCCAGATATGAGAGCGAGCGAGCCAGATATGCAAGCGAGCGAGCCAGATAAGAGAGCGAACTAGACAAGAGAGCAAGCGAGCGAGCCAGATATGAGAGCAAGCGAGCGAGCCAGATATGAGAGCAAGCGAGCCAGACATGAGAGCAAGCGAGCGAGCCAGATATGAGAGCGAGCCAGACATGAGAGCAAGCGAGCGAGCCAGATATGAGAGCGAGTGAGCCAGACATGAGAGCAAGCAAGCGAGCCAGATATGAGAGCGAGCCAGACATGAGAGCAAGCGAGCGAGCAAGATATGAGAGCGAGCCAGATAAGAGAGCGAACAAGACAAGAGAGCAAGCGAACGAGCCAGATATGAGAGCGAGGGAGCCAGACATGAGAGCGAGCGAGCCAGACATGAGAGCAAGCGAGCGAGCCAGATATGAGAGCGAGCCAGACATGAGAGCAAGCGAGCGAGCCAGATATGAGAGAGAGTGAGCCAGACATGAGAGCAAGCAAGCGAGCCAGATATGAGAGCGAGCCAGACATGAGAGCGAGCGAGCGAGCAAGATATGAGAGCGAGCCAGATAAGAGAGCGAACCAGACAAGAGAGCAAGCGAGCGAGCCAGATATGAGAGCGAGGGAGCCAGACATGAGAGCAAGCGAGCGAGCCAGATGTGAAAGTGAGCGAGCCAGACATGAGAGCAAGCGAGCGAGCCAGATATGAGAGCGAGCGAGCCAGACATGAGAGCAAGCTAGCGAGCAAGATATGAGAGCGAGCGAGCCAGACATGAGAGCAAGCGAGCCAGATATGAGAGCGAGTCAGCCAGACATGAGAGCAAGCAAGCGAGCCAGATATGAGAGCGAGCCAGACATGAGAGCAAGCGAGCGAGCCAGATATGAGAGCGAGCCAGACATGAGAGCAAGCGAGCGAGCAAGATATGAGAGCGAGCCAGATAAGAGAGCGATCCAGACAAGAGAGCAAGCGAGCGAGCCAGATATGAGAGCGAGCAAGCCAGACATGAGAGCAAGCGAGCGAGCCAGATATGAGAGCGAGCGAGCCAGATATGCAAGCGAGCGAGCCAGATAAGAGAGCGAACCAGACAAGAGAGCAAGCGAGCGAGCCAGATATGAGAGCGAGCGAGCCAGACATGAGAGCAAGCGAGCGAGCCAGATATGAGAGCGAGTGAGCCAGACATGAGAGCAAGCAAGCGAGCCAAATATGAGAGCGAGCCAGACATGAGAGCGAGTCAGATATGAGAGCGAGCCAGATAAGAGAGCGAGCCAGACAAGAGAGCAAGTGAGCGAGCCAGATATGAGAGCAAACGAGCGAGCCAGATATGAGAGCAAGCGAGCGAGCCAGATATGAGAGCAAGCGAGCCAGACATGAGAGCAAGCGAGCGAGCCAGATATGAGAGCGAGCCAGACATGAGAGCAAGCGAGCGAGCAAGATATGAGAGCGAGCCAGATAAGAGAGCGATCCAGACAAGAGAGCAAGCGAGCGAGCCAGATATGAGAGCGAGCAAGCCAGACATGAGAGCAAGCGAGCGAGCCAGATATGAGAGCGAGCGAGCCAGATATGCAAGCGAGCGAGCCAGATAAGAGAGCGAACCAGACAAGAGAGCAAGCGAGCGAGCCAGATATGAGAGCGAGCGAGCCAGACATGAGAGCAAGCGAGCGAGCCAGATATGAGAGCAAGTGAGCCAAACATGAGAGCAAGCCAGCGAGAAAGATATGAGATCGAGCGAGCCAGTTATGCGAACGAGCCAGATAAGAGAGCGAGCCACACAAGAGAGCAAGTGAGCGAGCCAGATATGAGAGCAAGCGAGCGAGCCAGATATGAGAGCAAGCGAGCAAGCCAGATATGAGAGCGAGCCAGATAAGAGAGCGAACAAGACAAGAGAGCAAGCGAGCGAGCCAGATATGAGAGCGAGGGAGCCAGACATGAGAGCGAGCGAGCCAGACATGAGAGCAAGCGAGCGAGCCAGATATGAGAGCGAGTGAGCAAGACATGAGAGCAAGCGAGCGAGCAAGATATGAGATCGAGCGAGCCAGATATGCGAGCAAGTCAGATAAGAGAGCGAGCCAGACAAGAGAGCAAGTGAGCGAGCCAGATATGAGAGCGAGCGAGCCAGACATGAGAGCAAGCGAGCGAGCCAGGCATGAGAGCAAGTGAGCCAGACAAGAGAGCAATCGAGCGAGCCAGATATGAGAGCAAGCGAGCGAGCCAGATATGAGAGCAAGCGAGCGAGCCAGATATGAGAGCGAGCAAGCCAGACATAAGAGCAATCGAGCGAGCCAGATATGAGAGCAAGCGAGCGAGCCAGATATGAGAGCAAGCGAGCGAGCCAGTTATGCGAGCGAGCCAGATATGAGAGCGAGCGAGCCAGACATGAGAGCAAGCGAGCGAGCCAGATATGAGAGCGAGTGAGCCAGACATGAGAGCAAGCGAGCGAGCCAAATATGAGAGCGAGCCAGACATGAGAGCGAGCCAGATATGAGAGCGAGCCAGATAAGAGAGCGAGCCAGACAAGAGAGCAAGTGAGCGAGCCAGATATGAGAGCAAACGAGCGAGCCAGATATGAGAGCTAGCGAGCGAGCCAGATATTAGAGCGAGCGAGATAAGAGAGCGAGCCAGACAAGAGAGCAAGCGAGCGAGCCAGATATGAGAGCAAGCGAGCGAGCCAGATGAGAGCAAGCGAGCAAGCCAGATATGCGAGCGAGCGAGCCAGATAAGAGAGCGAGCCAGACAAGAGAGCAAGCGAGCGAGTCAGATATGCGAGCGAGCGAGCCAGATATGAGAGCGAGCGAGCCAGACATGAGAGCAAGCGAGCAAGGCAGGTATGAGAGCAAGCGAGCCAGACATGAGAGCAATCGAGCGAGCCAGATATGAGAGCGAGCGAGCCAGACATGAGAGCAAGCGAGCGAGCCAGATATGAGAGCGAACGAGCCAGACGTGAGAGCAAGCGAGCAAGCCAAATATGAGAGCGAGCCAGACATGAGAGCGAGCCAGACATGAGAGCAAGCGAGCAAGCCAAATATGAGAGCGAGCCAGATAAGAGAGCGAGCCAGACAAGAGAGCAAGTGAGTGAGCCAGATATGAGAGCAAACGAGCGAGCCAGATATGAGAGCAAGCGAGCGAGCCAGATATGAGAGCGAGCGAGATAAGAGAGCGAGCCAGACAAGAGAGCAAGCGAGCGAGCCAGATATGAGAGCAAGCGAGCGAGCCAGATGAGAGCAAGCGAGCGAGCCAGATATGCGAGTGAGCGAGCCAGATAAGAGAGCAAGCCAGACAAGAGAGCAAGCGAGCGAGCCAGATATTCGAGCGAGCAAGCCAGATAAGAGAGTGAGCTAGACAAGAGAGCAAGCAAGTGAGCCAGATATGCGAGCGAGCGAGCCAGATATGAGAGCGAGCGAGCCAGACATGAGAACAAGCGAGTGAGCCAGGTATGAGAGCAAGTGAGCCAGAAATGAGTGCAATCGAGCGAGCCAGATATGAGAGCGAGCGAGCCAGACATGAGAGCAAGCGAGCGAGCCAGATATGAGAGCGATCGAGCCAGACATGAGAGCAAGCAAGCGAGCCAGATATGAGAGCGAGCCAGACATGAGAGCAAGCGAGCGAGCCAGATATGAGAGTGAGCGAGCCAGATATGCAAGCGAGCGAGCCAGATAAGAGAGCGAACCAGACAAGAGAGCAAGCGAGCGAGCCAGATATGAGAGCGAGCGAGCCAGAAATGAGAGCAATCGAGCGAGCCAGATATGAGACCGAGCGAGCCAGACATGAGAGCAAGCGAGCGAGCCAGATATGAGAGCAAGCGAGCCAGACATGAGAGCAAGCGAGCGAGCCAGATATGAGAGCGATCGAGCCAGACATGAGAGCAAGCGAGCGAGCCAGATATGAGAGCGAGCGAGCCAGATATGCAAGCGAGCGAGCCAGATAAGAGAGCGAACCAGACAAGAGAGCAAGCGAGCGAGCCAGATATGAGAGCGAGCGAGCCAGACATGAGAGCAAGCGAGCGAGCCAGATATGAGAGCGAGCGAGCCAGACATGAGAGCAAGCGAGCGAGCCAGATATGAGAGCGAGACAGACAGACATGGGAGCAAGCGAGCGAGCAAGATATGAGAGCGAGCGAGCCAGACATGAGAGCAAGCGAGCGAGCCAGATATGAGAGCGAGTGAGCCAGACATGATAGCAAGCCAGCGAGAAAGATATGAGATCGAGCGAACCAGACATGAGAGCAAGCGAGCGAGCAAGATATGAGATCGAGCGAGCCAGATATGCGAGCAAGTCAGATAAGAGAGCGAGCCAGACAAGAGAGCAAGTGAGCGAGCCAGATATGAGAACAAGCGAGCGAGCCAGATATGAGAGCAAGCGAGCGACCCAGATATGAGAGCGAGCGAGATAAGAGAGCGAGCCAGACAAGAGAGCAAGCGAGCGAGCCAGATATGAGAGCAAGCGAGCGAGCCAGACATGAGAGCAAGCGAGCGAGTCAGATATGAGAGCGAGCCAGACATGAGAGCAAGCGAGCGAGCCAGATATGAGAGCGAGCGAGACAGACATGAGAGCAAGCGAGCGAGCAAGATATGGGAGCGAGCGAGCCAGACATGAGAGCAAGCGAGCGAGCCAGATATGAGAGCGAGCCAGACATGAGAGCAAGCGAGCGAGCCAGGTGTGAGAGCAAGCGAGCCAGACATGAGAGCAAGCGAGCGAGCCAGATATGAGAGCAAGCGAGCCAGACATGAGAGCAAGCGAGCGAGCCAGATATGAGAGCGAGCCAGACATGAGAGCAAGCGAGCGAGCCAGATATGAGAGCGAGTGAGCCAGACATGAGAGCAAGCAAGCGAGCCAGATATGAGAGCGAGCCAGACATGAGAGCAAGCGAGCGAGCAAGATTTGAGAGCGAGCCAGATAAGAGAGCGAACAAGACAAGAGAGCAAGCGAGCGAGCCAGATATGAGAGCGAGGGAGCCAGATATGAGAGCGAGCGAGCCAGACATGAGAGCAAGCGAGCGAGCAAGATATGAGAGCGAGCGAGCCAGACATGAGAGCAAGCGAGCGAGCCAGATATGAGAGCGAGTGAGCCAGACATGAGAGCAAGCGAGCGAGCAAGATATGAGATCGAGCGAGCCAGATAGGCGAGCAAGTCAGATAAGAGAGCGAGCCAGACAAGAGAGCAAGTGAGCGAGCCAGATATGAGAGCAAGCGAGCAAGCCAGATATGAGAGCGAGCGAGATAAGAGAGCGAGCCAGACAAGAGAGCAAGTGAGCCAGATATGAGAGCGAGGGAGCCAGCTATGCGAGCGAGCGAGTCAGATAAGAGAGTGAGCCAGACAAGAGAGCAAGCAAGCGAGCCAGATATGCAAACGAGCGAGCCAGATAAGAGAGCGAACTAGACAAGAGAGCAAGCGAGCGAGCCAGATATGAGAGCAAGCGAGCGAGCCAGATATGAGAGCAAGCGAGCCAGACATGAGAGCAAGCGAGCGAGCCAGATATGAGAGCGAGCCAGACATGAGAGCAAGCGAGCGAGCCAGATATGAGAGCGAGTGAGCCAGACATGAGAGCAAGCAAGCGAGCCAGATATGAGAGCGAGCCAGACATGAGAGCAAGCGAGCGAGCAAGATATGAGAGCGAGCCAGATAAGAGAGCGAACAAGACAAGAGAGCAAGCGAACGAGCCAGATATGAGAGCGAGGGAGCCAGACATGAGAGCGAGCGAGCCAGACATGAGAGCAAGCGAGCAAGCCAGATATGAGAGCGAGCCAGACATGAGAGCAAGTGAGCGAGCCAGATATGAGAGAGAGTGAGCCAGACATGAGAGCAAGCAAGCGAGCCAGATATGAGAGCGAGCCAGACATGAGAGCGAGCGAGCGAGCAAGATATGAGAGCGAGCCAGATAAGAGAGCGAACCAGACAAGAGAGCAAGCGAGCGAGCCAGATATGAGAGCGAGGGAGCCAGACATGAGAGCAAGCGAGCGAGCCAGATATGAGAGCGAGTGAGCCAGACATGAGAGCAAGCAAGCGAGCCAGATATGAGAGCGAGCCAGACATGAGAGCAAGCGAGCGAGCCAGATATGAGAGCGAGTGAGCCAGACATGAGAGCAAGCAAGCGAGCCAGATATGAGAGCGAGCCAGACATGAGAGCAAGCGAGCGAGCAAGATATGAGAGCGAGCCAGATAAGAGAGCGAACAAGACAAGAGAGCAAGCGAACGAGCCAGATATGAGAGCGAGGGAGCCAGACATGAGAGCGAGCGAGCCAGACATGAGAGCAAGCGAGCGAGCCAGATATGAGAGCGAGCCAGACATGAGAGCAAGCGAGCGAGCCAGATATGAGAGAGAGTGAGCCAGACATGAGAGCAAGCAAGCGAGCCAGATATGAGAGCGAGCCAGACATGAGAGCGAGCGAGCGAGCAAGATATGAGAGCGAGCCAGATAAGAGAGCGAACCAGACAAGAGAGCAAGCGAGCGAGCCAGATATGAGAGCGAGGGAGCCAGACATGAGAGCAAGCGAGCGAGCCAGATGTGAAAGTGAGCGAGCCAGACATGAGAGCAAGCGAGCGAGCCAGATATGAGAGCGAGCCAGACATGAGAGCAAGCTAGCGAGCAAGATATGAGAGCGAGCGAGCCAGACATGAGAGCAAGCGAGCCAGATATGAGAGCGAGTCAGCCAGACATGAGAGCAAGCAAGCGAGCCAGATATGAGAGCGAGCCAGACATGAGAGCAAGCGAGCGAGCCAGATATGAGAGCGAGCCAGACATGAGAGCAAGCAAGCGAGCAAGATATGAGAGCGAGCCAGATAAGAGAGCGATCCAGACAAGAGAGCAAGCGAGCGAGCCAGATATGAGAGCGAGCAAGCCAGACATGAGAGCAAGCGAGCGAGCCAGATATGAGAGCGAGCGAGCCAGATATGCAAGCGAGCGAGCCAGATAAGAGAGCGAACCAGACAAGAGAGCAAGCGAGCGAGCCAGATATGAGAGCGAGCGAGCCAGACATGAGAGCAAGCGAGCGAGCCAGATATGAGAGCGAGTGAGCCAGACATGAGAGCAAGCAAGCGAGCCAAATATGAGAGCGAGCCAGACATGAGAGCGAGCCAGATATGAGAGCGAGCCAGATAAGAGAGCGAGCCAGACAAGAGAGCAAGTGAGCGAGCCAGATATGAGAGCAAACGAGCGAGCCAGATATGAGAGCAAGCGAGCGAGCCAGATATGAGAGCAAGCGAGCCAGACATGAGAGCAAGCGAGCGAGCCAGATATGAGAGCGAGCCAGACATGAGAGCAAGCGAGCGAGCAAGATATGAGAGCGAGCCAGATAAGAGAGCGATCCAGACAAGAGAGCAAGCGAGCGAGCCAGATATGAGAGCGAGCAAGCCAGACATGAGAGCAAGCGAGCGAGCCAGATATGAGAGCGAGCGAGCCAGATATGCAAGCGAGCGAGCCAGATAAGAGAGCGAACCAGACAAGAGAGCAAGCGAGCGAGCCAGATATGAGAGCAAGCGAGCCAGACATGAGAGCAAGCGAGCGAGCCAGATATGAGAGCGAGCGAGCCAGACATGAGAGCAAGCGAGCGAGCCAGATATGAGAGCGAGCGAGACAGACATGAGAGCAAGCGAGCGAGCAAGATATGAGAGCGAGCGAGCCAGACATGAGAGCAAGCGAGCGAGTCAGATATGAGAGCGAGTGAGCCAGACATGATAGCAAGCCAGCGAGAAAGATATGAGATCGAGCGAACCAGACATGAGAGCAAGCGAGCGAGCAAGATATGAGATCGAGCGAGATAAGAGAGCGAGCCAGACAAGAGAGCAAGCGAGCGAGCCAGATATGAGTGCAAGCGAGCGAGCCAGATATGAGAGCGAGCGAGCCAGACATGAGAGCAAGCGAGCGAGCCAGATATGAGAGCGAGCCAGACATGAGAGCAAGCGAGCGAGCCAGATATTAGAGCGAGCGAGACAGACATCAGAGCAAGCGAGCGAGCAAGATATGAGAGCGAGCGAGCCAGACATGAGAGCAAGCGAGCGAGCCAGATATGAGAGCGAGCCAGACATGAGAGCAAGCGAGCGAGCCAGATATGAGAGCAAGCAAGCGAGCCAGATATGAGAGCGAGCCAGACATGAGAGCAAGCGAGCGAGCAAGATATGAGAGCGAGCCAGATATGAGAGCGAACATGACAAGAGAGCAAGCGAGCGAGCCAGATATGAGAGCGAGGGAGCCAGACATGAGAGCGAGCGAGCCAGACATGAGAGCAAGCGAGCGAGCAAGATATGAGAGCGAGCGAGCCAGACATGAGAGCAAGCGAGCGAGCCAGATATAAGAGCAAGCGAGCGAGCAAGATATGAGATCGAGCGAGCCAGATATGCGAGCAAGTCAGATAAGAGAGCGAGCCAGACAAGAGAGCAAGTGAGCGAGCCAGATATGAGAGCAAGCGAGCGAGCCAGATATGAGAGCGAGCGAGATAAGAGAGCGAGCCAGACAAGAGAGCAAGCGAGCCAGATATGAGAGCGAGGGAGCCAGATATGCGAGCGAGCGAGCCAGATAAGAGAGTGAGCCAGACAAGAGAGCAAGCGAGCGAGCCAGATATGCAAACGAGCGAGCCAGATAAGAGAGCGAACCAGACAAGAGAGCAAGCGAGCGAGCCAGATATGAGAGCAAGCGAGCGAGCCAGATATGAGAGCAAGCGAGCCAGACATGAGAGCAAGCGAGCGAGCCTGATATGAGAGCGAGCCAGACATGAGAGCAAGCGAGCGAGCCAGATATGAGAGCGAGTGAGCCAGACATGAGAGCAAGCAAGCGAGCCAGATATGAGAGCCAGCCAGACATGAGAGCAAGCGAGCGAGCAAGATATGAGAGCGAGCCAGATAAGAGAGCGAACAAGACAAGAGAGCAAGCGAGCGAGCCAGATATGAGAGCGAGGGAGCCAAACATGAGAGCGAGCGAGCCAGACATGAGAGCAAGCGAGCGAGCAAGATATGAGAGCGAGCGAGCCAGACATGAGAGCAAGCGAGCGAGCCAGATATGAGAGCGAGCGAGACAGACATGAGAGCGAGCGAGCCAGATATGAGAGTGAGCGAGCCAGACATGAGAGCAAGCGAGCGAGCCAGATATGAGAGCGAGCGAGCCAGACATGAGAGCAAGCGAGCCAGATATGAGAGCGAGCGAGCCAGACATGAGAGCAAGCGAGCAAGCAAGATATGAGAGCAAGCGAGCGAGCCAGATGAGAGCAAGCGAGCGAGCCAGATATGCGAGCGAGCGAGCCAGATAAGAGAGTGAGCCAGACAAGAGAGCAAGCGAGCGAGCCAGATATGAGAGCGATCCAGACAAGAGAGCAAGCGAGCGAGCAAGATATGAGAGCGAGCGAGCCAGACATGAGAGCAAGCGAGCAAGATATGAGAGCGAGTGAGCCAGACATGAGAGGTAGCGAGCGAGCAAGATAAGTGATCGAGCGAGCCAGATATGCGAGCAAGTCAGATAAGAGAGCGAGCCAGACAAGAGAGCAAGTGAGCGAGCCAGATATGACAGCAAGCGAGCGAGCCAGATATGAGAGCGAGCGAGCCAGATATGCGATCAAGTCAGATAAGAGAGCGAGCCAGACAAGAGAGCAAGTGAGCGAGCCAGATATGAGAGGAAGCGAGCGAGCCAGATATGAGAGCAAGCGAGTGAGCCAGATATGAGAGCGAGCGAGATAAGAGAGCGAGCCAGACAAGAGAGCAAGCGAGCGAGCCAGATATGAGAGCAAGCGAGCGAGCCAGATATGAGAGCGAGCGAGCCAGACATGAGAGCAAGTGAGCGAGCCAAATATGAGAGCGAGCCAGACATGAGAGCGAGCCAGATATGAGAGCGAGCCAGATAAGAGAGCGAGCCAGACAAGAGAGCAAGTGAGCGAGCCAGATATGAGAGCAAACGAGCGAGCCAGATATGAGAGCTAGCGAGCGAGCCAGATATGAGAGCGAGCGAGATAAGAGAGCGAGCCAGACAAGCGAGCAAGCGAGCGAGCCAGATATGAGAGCAAGTGAGCGAGCCAGATATGAGAGCAAGCGAGCCAGATAAGAGAGCGAACCAGACAAGAGAGCAAGCGAGCGAGCCAGATATGAGAGCGAGCGAGCCAGACATGAGAGCGAGCCAGACATGAGAGCAAGCTTGCAAGCAAGATATGAGAGCGAGCCAGATAAGAGAGCGAACCAGACAAGAGAGCATGCCAGCGAGCAAGATATGAGAGCGAGCGAGCCAGACATGAGATAAAGCGAGCGAGCCAGATATGAGAGCGAGCGAGCCAGACATGAGAGCAAGCGAGCGAGCAAGATATGAGAGCGAGCGAGCCAGACATGAGAGCTAGCGAGCGAGCCAGATATGAGAGCGAGCGAGCCAGACATGAGAGCAAGCGAGCGAGCCAGATATGAGAGCGAGCGAGCCAGACATGAGAGCAAGCGAGCCAGATATGAGAGCGAGTGAGCCAGACATGAGAGCAAACGAGCAAGCAAAATATGAGAGCAAGCGAGCGAGCCAGATGAGAGCAAGCGAGCGAGCCAGATATGCGAGCGAGCGAGCCAGATAAGAGAGTGAGCCAGACAAGAGAGCAAGCGAGCGAGCCAGATATGAGAGCGATCCAGACAAGAGAGCAAGCGAGCGAGCAAGATATGAGAGCGAGCGAGCCAGACATGAGAGCAAGCGAGCAAGATATGAGAGCGAGTGAGCCAGACATGAGAGCTAGCGAGCGAGCAAGATATGTGATCGAGCGAGCCAGATATGCGAGCAAATCAGATAAGAGAGCGAGCCAGACAAGAGAGCAAGTGAGCGAGCCAGATATGACAGCAAGCGAGCGAGCCAGATATGAGAGCGAGCCAGACATGAGAGCGAGCCAGATATGAGAGCGAGCCAGATAAGAGAGCGAGCCAGACTAGAGAGCAAGTGAGCGAGCCAGATATGAGAGCAAACGAGCGAGCCAGATATGAGAGCTAGCGAGCGAGCCAGATATGAGAGCGAGCGAGATAAGAGAGCGAGCCAGACAAGAGAGCAAGCGAGCGAGCCAGATGAGAGCAAGCGAGCAAGCCAGATATGCGAGCGAGCGAGCCAGATAAGAGAGCGAGCCAGACAAGAGAGCAAGTGAGCGAGCCAGATATGAGAGCAAGCGAGCGAGCCAGATATGAGAGCAAGCGAGCGAGCCAGATATGAGAGCGAGCCAGATAAGAGAGCGAACAAGACAAGAGAGCAAGCGAGCGAGCCAGATATGAGAGCGAGGGAGCCATACATGAGAGCGAGCGAGCCAGACATGAGAGAAAGCGAGCGAGCAAGATATGAGAGCGAGCGAGCCAGACATGAGAGCAAGCGAGCGAGCCAGATATGAGAGCGAGTGAGCCAGACATGAGAGCAAGCGAGTGAGCAAGATATGAGATCGAGCGAGCCAGATATGCGAGCAAGTCAGATAAGAGAGCGAGCCAGACAAGAGAGCAAGTGAGCGAGCCAGATATGAGAGCAAGCGAGCGAGCCAGATATGAAAGCGAGCGAGATAAGAGAGCGAGCCAGACAAGAGAGCAAGCGAGCCAGATATGAGAGCAAGCGAGCGAGCCAGATATGAGAGCGAGGGAGCCAGATATGCGAGCGAGCGAGCCAGATAAGAGAGTGAGCCAGACAAGAGAGCAAGCGAGCGAGCCAGATATGCAAGCGAGCGAGCCAGATAAGAGAGCGAACCAGATAAGAGAGCAAGCGAGCGAGCCAGATATGAGAGCAAGCGAGCGAGCCAGATATGAGAGCGAGCGAGATAAGAGAGCGAGCCAGACAAGAGAGCAAGCGAGCGAGCCAGATATGAGAGCAAGCGAGCGAGCCAGATGAGAGCAAGCGAGCAAGCCAGATATGCGAGCGAGCGAGCCAGATAAGAGAGCGAGCCAGACAAGAGAGCAAGCGAGCCAGATATGAGAGCAAGCGAGCGAGCCAGATATGAGAGCGAGGGAGCCAGATATGCGAGCGAGCGAGCCAGATAAGAGAGTGAGCCAGACAAGAGAGCAAGCGAGCGAGCCAGATATGCAAGCGAGCGAGCCAGATAAGAGAGCGAACCAGATAAGAGAGCAAGCGAGCGAGCCAGATATGAGAGCAAGCGAGCGAGCCAGATATGAGAGCGAGCGAGATAAGAGAGCGAGCCAGACAAGAGAGCAAGCGAGCGAGCCAGATATGAGAGCAAGCGAGCGAGCCAGATGAGAGCAAGCGAGCAAGCCAGATATGCGAGCGAGCGAGCCAGATAAGAGAGCGAGTCAGACAAGAGAGCAAGCGAGCGAGCCAGATGTGCGAGCGAGCGAGCCAGATATGAGAGCGAGCGAGCCAAACATGAGTGCAAGCGAGCGAGCCAGGTATGAGAGCAAGTGAGCAATACATGAGAGCAATCGAGCGAGCCAGATATGAGAGCGAGCGAGCCAGACATGAGAGCAAGCGAGCGAGCCAGATATGAGAGCGAGTGAGCCAGACATGAGAGCAAGCGAGCGAGCCAGATATGAGAGCGAGCCAGACATGAGAGCAAGCGAGCGAGCCAGATATGAGAGCGAGCGAGCCAGACATGAGAGCAAGCGAGCGAGCCAGATATGAGAACGAGCCAGACATGAGAGCAAGCGAGCGAGCAAGATATGAGAGTGAGCCAGATAAGAGAGCGATCCAGACAAGAGAGCAAGCGAGCGAGCCAGATATGAGAGCGAGGGAGCCAGACATGAGAGCGAGCGAGCCAGACATGAGAGCAAGCGAGCGAGCAAGATATGAGAGCGAGCGAGCCAGACATGAGAGCAAGCGAGCGGGCCAGATATGAGAGCGAGTGAGCCAGACATGAGAGCAAGCGAGCGAGCAAGATATGAGATCGAGCGAGCCAAATATGCGAGCAAGTCAGATAAGAGAGCGAGCCAGACAAGAGAGCAAGTGAGCGAGCCAGATATGAGAGTAAGCGAGCGAGCCAGATATGAGAGCAAGCGAGTGAGCCAGATATGAGAGCGAGCGAGATAAGAGAGCGAGCCAGACAAGAGAGCAAGCGAGCGAGCCAGATATGAGAGCGATCCAGACAAGAGAGCAAGCGAGCGAGCAAGATATGAGAGCGAGCGAGCCAGACATGAGAGCAAGCGAGAAAGATATGAGAGCGAGTGAGACAGACATGAGAGCAAGCGAGCGAGCAAGATAAGAGAGCGAGCCAGACAAGAGAGCAAGCGAGCCAGATATGAGAGCAAGCGAGCGAGCCAGATATGAGAGCGAGGGAGCCAGATATGCGAGCGAGCGAGCCAGATAAGAGAGTGAGCCAGACAAGAGAGCAAGCAAGCGAGCCAGATATGCAAGCGAGCGAGCCAGATAAGAGAGCGAACCAGATAAGAGAGCAAGCGAGCGAGCCAGATATGAGAGCAAGCGAGCGAGCCAGATATGAGAGCGAGCGAGATAAGAGAGCGAGCCAGACAAGAGAGCAAGCGAGCGAGCCAGATATGAGAGCAAGCGAGCGAGCCAGATGAGAGCAAGCGAGCAAGCCAAATATGCGAGCGAGCGAGCCAGATAAGAGAGCGAGTCAGACAAGAGAGCAAGCGAGCGAGCCAGATATGCGAGCGAGCGAGCCAGATATGAGAGCGAGTGAGCCAAACATGAGAGCAAGCGAGCGAGCCAGGTATGAGAGCAAGTGAGCCAGACATGAGAGCAATCGAGCGAGCCAGATATGAGAGCGAGCGAGCCAGACATGAGAGCAAGCGAGCGAGCCAGATATGAGAGCGAGCGAGCCAGACATGAGAGCAAGCGAGCGAGCCAGGTATGAGAGCAAGTGAGCCAGACATGAGAGCAATCGAGCGAGCCAGATATGAGAGCGAGCGAGCCAGACATGAGAGCAAGCGAGCGAGTCAGATATGAGAGCAAGCGAGCCAGACATGAGAGCAAGCGAGCGAGCCAGATATGAGAGCGAGCCAGACATGAGAGCGAGCCAGATATGAGAGCGAGCCAGATAAGAGAGCGAGCCAGACAAGAGAGCAAGCGAGCGAGCCAGATATGAGAGCGAGTGAGCCAGACATGAGAGCAAGCGAGCGAGCCAGATATGAGAGCGAGCGAGCCAGACATGAGAGCAAGCGAGCGACCCAGATATGAGAGCGAGACAGACATGAGAGCAAGCGAGCGAGCAAGATATGAGAGCGAGCCAGACATGAGAGCAAGCGAGCGAGCCAGATATGAGAGCGAGTGAGCCAGACATGAGGGCAAGCCAGCGAGAAAGATTTGAGATCGAGCGAACCAGACATGAGAGCAAGCGAGCGAGCAAGATATGAGATCGAGCGAGCCAGATATGCGAGCAAGTCAGATAAGAGAGCGAGCCAGACAAGAGAGCAAGTGAGCGAGCCAGATATGAGAGCAAGCGAGCGACCCAGATATGAGAGCGAGCGAGGTAAGAGAGCGAGCCAGACAAGAGAGCAAGCGAGCGAGCCAGATATGAGAGCAAGCGAGCGAGCCAGATATGAGAGCAAGCGAGCGAGCCAGATATGAGAGCAAGCGAGCGAGCCAGATATGAAAGCGAGCGAGCCAGACATGAGAGCAAGCGAGCGAGCCAGATATGAGAGCGAGCCAGACATGAGAGCAAGCGAGCGAGGCAGATATGAGAGCGAGCGAGACAGACATGAGAGCAAGCGAGCAAGCAAGATATGAGAGCGAGCGAGCCAGACATGAGAGCAAGCGAGCGAGCCAGATATGAGAGCAAGTGAGCCAAACATGAGAGCAAGCCAGCGAGAAAGATATGAGATCGAGCGAGCCAGTTATGCGAACGAGCCAGATAAGAGAGCGAGCCAGACAAGAGAGCAAGTGAGCGAGCCAGATATGAGAGCAAGCGAGCGAGCCAGATATGAGAGCAAGCGAGCAAGCCAGATATGAGAGCGAGCCAGATAAGAGAGCGAACAAGACAAGAGAGCAAGCGAGCGAGCCAGATATGAGAGCGAGGGAGCCAGACATGAGAGCGAGCGAGCCAGACATGAGAGCAAGCGAGCGAGCAAGATATGAGAGCGAGCGAGCCAGACATGAGAGCAAGCGAGCGAGCCAGATATGAGAGCGAGTGAGCAAGACATGAGAGCAAGCGAGCGAGGAAGATATGAGATCGAGCGAGCCAGATATGCGAGCAAGTCAGATAAGAGAGCGAGCCAGACAAGAGAGCAAGTGAGCGAGCCAGATATGAGAGCGAGCGAGCCAGACATGAGAGCAAGCGAGCGAGCCAGGTATGAGAGCAACTGAGCCAGACAAGAGAGCAATCGAGCGAGCCAGATATGAGAGCAAGCGAGCGAGCCAGATATGAGAGCAAGCGAGCGAGCCAGATATGAGAGCGAGCCAGATAAGAGAGCGACAAGACAAGAGAGCAAGCGAGCGAGCCAGATATGAGAGCGAGGGAGCCAGACATGAGAGCGAGCGAGCCAGACATGAGAGCAATCGAGCGAGCCAGATATGAGAGCAAGCGAGCGAGCCAGATATGAGAGCAAGCGAGCGAGCCAGTTATGCGAGCGAGCCAGATATGAGAGCGAGCGAGCCAGACATGAGAGCAAGCGAGCGAGCCAGATATGAGAGCGAGTGAGCCAGACATGAGAGCAAGCGAGCGAGCCAAATATGAGAGCGAGCCAGACATGAGAGCGAGCCAGATATGAGAGCGAGCCAGATAAGAGAGCGAGCCAGACAAGAGAGCAAGTGAGCGAGCCAGATATGAGAGCAAACGAGCGAGCCAGATATGAGAGCTAGCGAGCGAGCCAGATATGAGAGCGAGCGAGATAAGAGAGCGAGCCAGACAAGAGAGCAAGCGAGCGAGCCAGATATGAGAGCAAGCGAGCGAGCCAGATGAGAGCAAGCGAGCAAGCCAGATATGCGAGCGAGCGAGCCAGATAAGAGAGCGAGCCAGACAAGAGAGCAAGCGAGCGAGCCAGATATGCGAGCGAGCGAGCCAGATATGAGAGCGAGCGAGCCAGACATGAGAGCAAGCGAGCAAGGCAGGTATGAGAGCAAGCGAGCCAGACATGAGAGCAATCGAGCGAGCCAGATATGAGAGCGAGCGAGCCAGACATGAGAGCAAGCGAGCGAGCCAGATATGAGAGCGAACGAGCCAGACATGAGAGCAAGCGAGCAAGCCAAATATGAGAGCGAGCCAGACATGAGAGCGAGCCAGATATGAGAGCGAGCCAGATAAGAGAGCGAGCCAGACAAGAGAGCAAGTGAGTGAGCCAGATATGAGAGCAAACGAGCGAGCCAGATATGAGAGCAAGCGAGCGAGCCAGATATGAGAGCGAGCGAGATAAGAGAGCGAGCCAGACAAGAGAGCAAGCGAGCGAGCCAGATATGAGAGCAAGCGAGCGAGCCAGATGAGAGGAAGCGAGCGAGCCAGATATGCGAGCGAGCGAGCCAGATAAGAGAGCAAGCCAGACAAGAGAGCAAGCGAGCGAGCCAGATATGCGAGCGAGCAAGCCAGATAAGAGAGTGAGCTAGACAAGAGAGCAAGCAAGTGAGCCAGATATGCGAGCGAGCGAGCCAGATATGAGAGCGAGCAAGCCAGACATGAGAGCAAGCGAGTGAGCCAGGTATGAGAGCAAGTGAGCCAGAAATGAGTGCAATCGAGCGAGCCAGATATGAGAGCGAGCGAGCCAGACATGAGAGCAAGCGAGCGAGCCAGATATGAGAGCGATCGAGCCAGACATGAGAGCAAGCAAGCGAGCCAGATATGAGAGCGAGCCAGACATGAGAGCAAGCGAGCGAGCCAGATATGAGAGCGAGCCAGACATGAGAGCAAGCGAGCGAGCAAGATATGAGAGCGAGCCAGATAAGAGAGCGATCCAGACAAGAGAGCAAGCGAGCGAGCCAGATATGAGAGCGAGCAAGCCAGACATGAGAGCAAGCGAGCGAGCCAGATATGAGAGTGAGCGAGCCAGATATGCAAGCGAGCGAGCCAGATAAGAGAGCGAACCAGACAAGAGAGCAAGCGAGCGAGCCAGATATGAGAGCGAGCGAGCCAGACATGAGAGCAAGTGAGCGAGCCAGATATGAGAGCGAGCGAGCCAGACATGAGAGCAAGCGAGCGAGCCAGATATGAGAGCGAGCGAGACAGACATGAGAGCATGCGAGCAAGCAAGATATGAGAGCGAGCGAGCCAGACATGAGAGCAAGCGAGCGAGCCAGATATGAGAGCGAGTGAGCCAGACATGATAGCAAGCCAGCAAGAAAGATATGAGATCGAGCGAACCAGACATGAGAGCAAGCGAGCGAGCAAGATATGAGATCGAGCGAGCCAGATATGCGAGCAAGTCAGATAAGAGAGCGAGCCAGACAAGAGAGCAAGTGAGCGAGCCAGATATGAGAGCAAGCGAGCGAGCCAGATATGAGAGCAAGCGAGCGACCCAGATATGAGAGCGAGCGAGATAAGAGAGCGAGCCAGACAAGAGAGCAAGCGAGCGAGCCAGATATGAGAGCAAGCGAGCGAGCCAGACATGAGAGCAAGCGAGCGAGTCAGATATGAGAGCGAGCCAGACATGAGAGCAAGCGAGCGAGCCAGATATGAGAGCGAGCGAGACAGACATGAGAGCAAGCGAGCGAGCAAGATATGGGAGCGAGCGAGCCAGACATGAGAGCAAGCGAGCGAGCCAGATATGAGAGCGAGCCAGACATGAGAGCAAGCGAGCGAGCCAGGTGTGAGAGCAAGCGAGCCAGACATGAGAGCAAGCGAGCGAGCCAGATATGAGAGCAAGCGAGCCAGACATGAGAGCAAGCGAGCGAGCCAGATATGAGAGCGAGCCAGACATGAGAGCAAGCGAGCGAGCCAGATATGAGAGCGAGTGAGCCAGACATGAGAGCAAGCAAGCGAGCCAGATATGAGAGCGAGCCAGACATGAGAGCAAGCGAGCGAGCAAGATATGAGAGCGAGCCAGATAAGAGAGCGAACAAGACAAGAGAGCAAGCGAGCGAGCCAGATATGAGAGCGAGGGAGCCAGATATGAGAGCGAGCGAGCCAGACATGAGAGCAAGCGAGCGAGCAAGATATGAGAGCGAGTGAGCCAGACATGAGAGCAAGCGAGCGAGCCAGATATGAGAGCGAGTGAGCCAGACATGAGAGCAAGCGAGCGAGCAAGATATGAGATCGAGCGAGCCAGATATGCGAGCAAGTCAGATAAGAGAGCGAGCCAGACAAGAGAGCAAGTGAGCGAGCCAGATATGAGAGCAAGCGAGCGAGCCAGATATGAGAGCGAGCGAGATAAGAGAGCGAGCCAGACAAGAGAGCAAGCGAGCCAGATATGAGAGCGAGGGAGCCAGATATGCGAGCGAGCGAGCCAGATAAGAGAGTGAGCCAGACAAGAGAGCAAGCGAGCGAGCCAGATATGCAAACGAGCGAGCCAGATAAGAGAGCGAACCAGACAAGAGAGCAAGCGAGCGAGCCAGATATGAGAGCAAGCGAGCGAGCCAGATATGAGAGCAAGCGAGCCAGACATGAGAGCAAGCGAGCGAGCCAGATATGAGAGCGAGCCAGACATGAGAGCAAGCGAGCGAGCCAGATATGAGAGCGAGTGAGCCAGACATGAGAGCAAGCAAGCGAGCCAGATATGAGAGCGAGCCAGACATGAGAGCAAGCGAGCGAGCAAGATATGAGAGCGAGCCAGATAAGAGAGCGAACAAGACAAGAGAGCAAGCGAGCGAACCAGATATGAGAGCGAGGGAGCCAGACATGAGAGCGAGCGAGCCAGACATGAGAGCAAGCGAGCGAGCCAGATATGAGAGCGAGCCAGACATGAGAGCAAGCGAGCGAGCCAGATATGAGAGAGAGTGAGCCAGACATGAGAGCAAGCAAGCGAGCCAGATATGAGAGCGAGCCAGACATGAGAGCAAGCGAGCGAGCAAGATATGAGAGCGAGCCAGATAAGAGAGCGAACCAGACAAGAGAGCAAGCGAGCGAGCCAGATATGAGAGCGAGGGAGCCAGACATGAGAGCAAGCGAGCGAGCCAGATGTGAAAGTGAGCGAGCCCGACATGAGAGCAAGCGAGCAAGCCAGATATGAGAGCGAGCGAGCCAGACATGAGAGCAAGCTAGCAAGCAAGATATGAGAGCGAGCGAGCCAGACATGAGAGCAAGCGAGCCAGATATGAGAGCGAGTGAGCCAGACATGAGAGCAAGCAAGCGAGCCAGATATGAGAGCAAGCCAGACATGAGAGCAAGCGAGCGAGCCAGATATGAGAGCGAGCCAGACATGAGAGCAAGCGAGCGAGCAAGATATGAGAGCGAGCCAGATAAGAGAGCGATCCAGACAAGAGAGCAAGCGAGCGAGCCAGATATGAGAGCGAGCAAGCCAGACATGAGAGCAAGCGAGCGAGCCAGATATGAGAGCGAGCGAGCCAGATATGCAAGCGAGCGAGCCAGATAAGAGAGCGAACCAGACAAGAGAGCAAGCGAGCGAGCCAGATATGAGAGCGAGCGAGCCAGACATGAGAGCAAGCGAGCGAGCCAGATATGAGAGCGAGTGAGCCAGACATGAGAGCAAGCGAGCGAGCAAGAGATGAGATCGAGCGAACCAGATATGCGAGCGAGTCAGATAAGAGAGCGAGCCAGACAAGAAAGCAAGTGAGCGAGCCAGATATGAGAGCAAGCGAGCGAGCCAGATATGAGAGCGAGCAAGATAAGAGAGTGAGCCAGACAAGAGAGCAAGCGAGCGAGCAAGATATGAGAGCGAGCCAGATAATAGAGCGATCCAGACAAGAGAGCAAGCGAGCGAGCCAGATATGAGAGCGAGCAAGCCAGACATGAAAGCAAGCGAGCGAGCAAGAGATGAGATCGAGCGAACCAGATATGCGAGCGAGTCAGATAAGAGAGCGAGCCAGACAAGAAAGCAAGTGAGCGAGCCAGATATGAGAGCAAGCGAGCGAGCCAGATATGAGAGCGAGCAAGATAAGCGAGTGAGCCAGACAAGAGAGCAAGCGAGCGAGCCAGATATGAGAGCAAGCGAGCGAGCCAGATGAGAGCAAGCGAGCGAGCCAGATATGCGAGCGAGCGAGCCAGATAAGAGAGCGAGTCAGACAAGAGAGCAAGCGAGCGAGCCAGATATGCGAGCAAGCAAGCCAGATTAGAGAGTGAGCCAGACAAGAGAGCAAGCGAGCGAGCCAGATATGCGAGCGAGCGAGCCAGATATGAGAGCGAGCGAGCCAGACATGAGAGCAAGCGAGTGAGCCAGGTATGAGAGCAAGTGAGCCAGAAATGAGAGCAATCGAGCGAGCCAGATATGAGAGCGAGCGAGCCAGACATGAGAGCAAGCGAGCGAGCCAGATATGAGAGCAAGCGAGCCAGACATGAGAGCAAGCGAGCGAGCCAGATATGAGAGCGATCGAGCCAGACATGAGAGCAAGCGAGCGAGCCAGATATGAGAGCGAGCGAGCCAGCCATGAGAGCAAGCGAGCGAGCCAGATATGAGAGCGAGTGAGCCAGACATGAGAGCAAGCGAGCGAGCCAGATATGAGAGCGAGCCAGACATGAGAGCAAGCGAGCGAGCCAGATATGAGAGCGAGCGAGCCAGACATGAGAGCAAGCGAGCGAGCCACATATGAGAGCGAGCCAGACATGAGAGCAAGCGAGCGAGCAAGATATGAGAGCGAGCCAGATAAGAGAGCGATCCAGACAAGAGAGCAAGCGAGCGAGCCAGATATGAGAGCGAGCAAGCCAGACATGAGAGCAAGCGAGCGAGCCAGATATGAGAGCGAGCGAGCCAGATATGCAAGCGAGCGAGCCAGATAAGAGAGCAAACCAGACAAGAGAGCAAGCGAGCGAGCCAGATATGAGAGCGAGCGAGCCAGACATGAGAGCAAGCGAGCGAGCCAGATATGAGAGCGAGCGAGCCAGACATGAGAGCAAGCGAGCCAGATATGAGAGCGAGCGAGACAGACATGAGAGCAAGCGAGCGAGCAAGATATGAGAGCGAGCGAGCCAGACATGAGAGCAAGCGAGCGAGCCAGATATGAGAGCGAGTGAGCCAGACATGAGAGCATGCCAGCGAGAAAGATATGAGATCGAGCGAACCAGACATGAGAGCAAGCGAGCGAGCAAGATATGAGATCGAGCGAGCCAGATATGCGAGCA
>NW_026608215.1:0-81385 GCF_029499605.1 Hyla sarda | reverse complement strand
TGACATCTTGTCCCCTATCCTTTGGATTGGGGATAAGATGTCCAGGGGCGGAGTGTCCCATTAAAATTGATTGGTGTCCCAGTACCGCATTTCATACGGTACTTATTTATCTATGGGTCCCCGTAGCCAGAGTCCCTAGGACTTAGTAATATCTGTTAGTCAGTCCGCCCCTAGTCGCCTCTATTACAGTGTATAGATTTCTAATTTGTCCATAGAATAATGTATATAGTATTATTTCTACATATAAATGGTTAATTACTTGTTTCCATGGTGTCGCAGGGCCTTCAGGTCATGTGAAGCGTTCCAAGCCTCCATTCTGGATGCGTTCCAGGCCTCACTTTGGTATCTCTAGCCTCATTTGGGGTTTTTGCAATGTACATAGATCCTGTGATGTAAGCAATCCCATGATACCATGTAAAGTGAGTGGCAGACGTTCGGGACCAATCAAAATCGCCACACCCCCTGCCCATATAAGGGAGTGGCGGCCATCTTATCCCTCTCTTGTTCCTGGGATAGCAAGCAAGCAAGACCTGTATAGCAGTAATCACAGTGTGTTAGGCCTGAGCCTTGCGGCAACGGCTGAATAATCTAAATTATAGAGTGTGCCATCCCCTAAGCACTCTGCAGTATCACCGGACCCAATATTTCCCCTAAATCCAGACGGATCTGCACATCACTCCCTAAATTCAGAGACTATAAGTTTAATGCAAGGTCCGCAACTTCTGCCAGTCGCTAAGCAACCTAAGAACTGTTATATGAGACTGTTACTACACATTGGATATTGCAAGCACTGCAGTAAAGTTATTCAAGTTCAAGTTAAATCCGCTTGTGGACCTTCAGTCATTTCATTGCACCTATCGCTTCTGGAAGGGCGGCGATAGGCCGGAGCATAGATTCAGCATACCAGCCCTCACCGTGGCATCACGAGTGACCGGATTAATATTAACCCCTCATATACCAACCTCATACCATCCCTACCATACACCCCCCAAGGGCTACCACAATTGCAAGCTAGTACACTAGAAACAGTCCCATTAATTTGCCTTATTCATGGTTATAGTACATTGTAGGCTTACCAAGTTTTGAAGAACTTCAAGCTCAACTTCAGTTCTTTCACAGTCTTTCTCAACATGGACAACTGTCTTTTTTGGTTCACCAGAGACTCAGAATCTAAATTTGTCTGAATATTCAGATGGGTGCTTTCCCAAGTCTTCAAGAGAAACAACAAAAATATGGGCATTTTCTTAGATTTGCAGATATAGAGAGGTTGGGAATTGCTTCTAAGGATTGTGGATTGAGGAGCACTGGTAAAAAAAAAATGTATACATTGTGTTGTGCCTAGATTAAATTTTGTTTGGCGGGATGGAGGGGTAGCCCCCCCAAATTTTTGACCTGGGGTCCCAGGCAACTACCACATACACTGCATTCACACCTACAGGATGTGGATATAGTTGAATGTTATGGCAGAGTAGGGAGCCATTCTCTATAGAAGCATATAAAGAACTCAGAAGGAGGCACTGCTATATGAACTAATGGCCTATGCTTAAATGGGTATTCCAGGAAAAAACTTTTATATATATGTATATATATATATATATATATATATATATATATATATATATATATATATATATATATATCTCAACTGGCTCCAGAAAGTTAAACAGATTTTTAAATTACTTCTATTAAAAAATCTTAATCCTTCCAATAATGATCAGCTGCTGAAGTTGAGTTGTTGTTTTCTGTCTGGCAACAGTGCTCTCTGCTGACATCTCTGCTTGTCTCAGGAACTGCACAGAGTAGAAGAGGTTTGCTATGGGGGTTTGCTTCTAAACTGGGCGGTTCTCGAGACACGTGCCATCAGAGAGCACTTAGACAGAAAAGAACAACTCGTCAGGCTTCCAACGGAGGGAAGAAACGCTGCCAGGTAAGTATCTATGTGAGTGTGTGTCTCTGTCTGTGTGTGTGTTTGTCTCTGTCTGTCTATCTGTCTATGTGTGTGCGTGTGTCTGTATGTGTCTATGTGTGTGTCTGTCTGTCTGTGTATGTCTGTCTGTGTGTGTCTGTCTATGAGTGTGTCTGTCTGTTGTGTGTCTGTCTGTTGTGTGCATCTGTGTCTGTCTGTGTGTGTGCCTGGGGGGGGAAGGGACGACGACAATGCTTCCTAATGTGGGGAAACTGCGCTACCCTAATAATGTGGGGAATCTATGCTACGTAATGTGAGGAAACTGTGCTTTTTAATGTGGGGAGTCTATGCTACCTAATGTGGAAAACTATGCTACCTAATGTGGGGAATCTATGCTACCTAATGTGGGGAATCTATGCTACCTAATGTGGGGAAACTATGCTACCTAATGTGGAAAACTATGTTAGCTAATGTAGGGAATCTATGCTACCTAATGTGGAGAAACTGCTACCTAATGGTCCTATCCACTGCTGAAAAAAAAAAAACTACAAAATGACCCAAAAGGGGGCTATGAGGCCAAAACAATACAATTAACCAAACCCCAAGGCTGTAGCCTGGGGTGCAAAACACCTCAATTTTTCCCCCCTAAAACCTAACTTTTAATAGTGTATATCTAAAAAAGTAACAATTCCAGAAAGTGATAGTTAAAAAATGCAATGTCTCATGGGAGGATAATAGTTATTGGAGCAGCATGGCTTCCAGTATACAGGGCTCTGCAGAAGCCCAAACTTCCCAATTGTGACACTAATTAAAACACAAAATTGCCGCCTCTACATGTTTCGCCGTCACACGGCGTTCTCAAGAGGCAATGTGTGGCAACATGTGTGGATGTTGCCACACATTGCCTCTTGAGAACGCCGTGTGACGGCGAAACATGTAGAGGTGGCAATTTTGTGTTTTTAATTAGTGTCACAATTGGGAAGTTTGGGCTTCTGCAGAGCCCTGTATACTGGAAGCCATGCTGCTCCAATAACTATTATCCTCCCATGAGACATTGCATTTTTTAACTATCACTTTCTGGAATTGTTACTTTTTTAGATATACACTATTAAAAGTTAGGTTTTAGGGGGGAAAAATTGAGGTGTTTTGCACCCCAGGCTACGGCCTTGGGGTTTGGTTAATTCTATCCACTGCTGCACCCCGGCGCTTTTCCGCCTGGCGCCTGCATCTGTGGAGTCAGAGCAGCATGGGGAGGAATGTTGCGTTGGTGCGCAACGCGATGTCACGAAGCTGACGCCGCCTTCACGGAAGGAGCAGAAGGATCCATCACCAGCGGTCGGATGGAGGTATCATCAAAATGTAAGTAAATAATTATATGTGAAGGGAGGGGGTGTAATTGAGGGGAGGGAGGGTGGGGAAGGAGTGGGTGTAATTAAGGGGGGGGTGTAATTGGTGGAGGGAGAGAGCCGGGTGTAATTAAGAGGGGGTGTAATTGGGGGAGGGAGGGAGCGGGGTGTAATTAAGGGGGGGTGTAATTAAGGGGGGGTGTGCCAAACAAAGGGTCTGCCCCGGGTGCCAAATTCTCTAGGTACGCCCCTGCTGGGAAATAATGTAAGTCATAGAGTATATTAATAAGGGTGAGTGCGATGCACAACAAAGAACCCCTCACTCACCATTCAACAGACGACTTCAAGTTCAATGTTGGATGGACCCGACGTGGCTACAGGAACAGTTTGGGGTGCTCAGAGGCGACTGACGGCGGTTTCGTGCCACTGTGCTTCTTCCAGCCTCGCCCTTAAGAAGCGCAGTTGCAAAAAAGTGCTGGCAGTCTCCTCGGGAACGCCCAAGCTGTTCCTGTAGCCGAGTTTGGGCCGTCCAGCGTTGGAACTTGAAATTGTCTGTTGAGCGGTGAGTGCGGAGTTCTTTGTTGTGCATTGCACTCTTATCAATAAATTCACTGAAGGAGGCCACATTGCCGGTCCAGCACAAGCAGCATGATACAGTGATATCCTTACACTAGCCATGCCAAGCCCCCACTACACAGGATAGGGGCTTCTCCACTTACTGTGGGAATGGGGTTAATTGAGTATAACATTTTATTATTTTTGTAGGCACAAAGGTGGACACTAGTGAGGTGTGGGGGAACAAACAAGAGAAAATGTATACTGTGTCGTATTGTAGGGCATAAAGGAGCTATTATTACTTAGCCCTATACATTATTATTTTATGTGGAGCCCAAACGGGGTTATTATTAGTTTTTTGGGGGTACTACTGGTTTGTTGAGGCACAAAGGGGGGGTACAAATGTTTTGGGAGACATAAAAATTGGGAAGCACTCAGACGGATCCCTCCAAGGAACAGCACAGGATAGTGCCGGCGCACAAACTCCAAAGGTAAAAACTGTTTTATTTTACACTGCATGCAACGCGTTTCGCTGGACAACCAGCTTCATCAGGCCTGATGAAGCTGGTTGTCCAGCGAAAAGTGTTGCATGCCGTGTAAAATAAAACAGTTTTTTACCTTTGGATATTGTGCGCTGGCTCTATCCTATGCTGTTCCTTGGAGGGATCCGTCTGAGTGCTTCACCTGTGTTGCCAGGAGCGGCTGCCGAGCTTCGCCCGTTGAGGGTATATTCTACGTTCACACCATAGTTGTACTTGGTCGGAGTACAACTTTCCTCGGTGAGCATAACTGCTTTGCAATTTCATATCGTACATGTTACGTTGTCACACCAGGAGCGCTCTCCCGTATGTTTTTAGTTGCCGATAAAAATTGGGAAGTCAACTATCACTTTGGGAGGGACACAAATTTAGTATTACAGTACACAATGTACCTGTTGGTCACTATTACTTTGGGGCATTATTACTATGTGAGGAATAATATTACTGTGTGGGGGCAGAAAGTCCAGTAGATCACAATTATTGTAGGGCATAAAGGAGCCTTATTATTACTTAGCCCTATACATTATTATTTTGTGGTGCACAACTTGGGACACTAGTACTTGTGGAACGCAAAAAAGTGCTCTAGCATTGTGTAGAGGACCCTGAAAGGGGCATTAAAGGAGGCAACTGGATGGGATGCTGGATGCCATTATACTGTATTCACTAGTATCTGGTCATTATTTAGTGATTTCATTATTTCGATGTATGGTATCATACATAGAGCTGAACTGCTTTATCTAAGCAAGGAGCCTTATAAGGGAATCCATCAAAAAAGCACCATGCAAAATGAAGCATTATACAGTACCTTTTGAAGTCAATAGACTTTCTATGTAATGCATGGGTATGAGGGCCCTCCAGAGGTATGTTTTTGTATACACAATAAATATTATGCTAAATAATCAGGGTCTTAAAGGGTACCTCTCATCAAAAAAACTTTTGATATATTATAGATTAATGTATGCAGAATAAGTTTACAATTGCATGTTATTACAAAATATCCTTCGTTCTATTTAATTTTCCACTTTGAAGAAATGACCACTAGGGGTCTCCCTACCAGTCCTGGCAGCAAGCATTTCAGACTCATGCTGGAGTCCTAAACACTACGAGCTGCCAGTCTGCTTTGTTCACAAAGGAGAACACTCAGAGCTGCCAGCCTGCTTTGCTCACAGCCTGTTTGGCTGTGAACAAAGCAGGCTGGCAGCTCTGAGTGTTTAGGACTCCAGCATGAGTCAGAAATGCTTGCTGACAGGACTGATCGGGAAAAATACAATAGAAAGAAGCATATTTTTCATTAACATGCTATCGGAAAGTTATTCAACATTCATTAATCTAAAATATATCAAAAGTTTATTTGATGAGAGGTACCCTTTTAAACCAGAGAAACCCATAAATTCCCATAAATTCCCTCAAGTGACATTTTAACCCATTAAGGACCGTTTAGGATAAATTAACCTTACCTTACGGTCAAACCAAGCATCAGAAACCTTCTTGTGATGATCTGCCAATTCCTTGTACTGTTGTCGTAATTTATCCAGGTCTCCGGGGAGTTGTGTTGCCACCGATTTGTTAACCTCAACATTTACCTCACATCCCAACTTTTGCTGCAGAAGATGTTCTCGCTCCTAAAGTAGTAACACAAGTGATAAATTTAAAGGGGTATTCCAGGAAAAAACATGAGATATGTGTATATATATATATATATATATATATATATATATATATATACTGGCTCCAATAAGTTAAACAGATTTGTAAATTGCTTCTATTAAAAAATCTTAATCCTTCCAATAATTATCAGCTACTGAAGTTGAGTTGTTCTTTTCTGCTTGGCAACAGTGCTCTCTGCTGACATCTCTGCTTGTCTCGGGAACTGCACAGAGTAGAAGAGGTTTGCTATGGGGATTTGCTTATACCCTGAACAGTTCCCGAGACAGGTGTCATCAGAGACCACTTAGACAGAAAAGAACAACTCAACTTCAGCAGCTCATAAGTACTGAAAGGATTTAGATTTTTTTTTTATAGAAATAATTTACAAATCTGTTTAACTTTCTGGAGCCAGTTGATATATAATTCCCTGGATAACCCCTTTAATGATGCTAAAAGAGTTTACAGATTTATTTATTTTTCTTCTTAATTAGTTTTTTTTTTTTTAAAGATTTTTTTAAATGATTGGAAGCAAAAGGTGAAAATAGAGCAGCATCTCTGGTCAGACAGGCTGTTCCAGGAATGACTATGAACTGGTCAGTCATAGATAGTAGAACCTGTTGGACCATGCAGGCCAGTTCTGTCAGTTTTACAAATAAAAAAAACTGCCTTTTAAAGGAATAGTTGAGGAAAAATTGTGCTACCGTATATACTCGAGTATAAGCCGAGTTTTTTCAGCACGCTTTTTTGTGCTGAAAACGCCCCCCTCGGCTTATACTCGAGTGAACTCTCCGCCTGTCAATCCCTTCTCAGTGGTTTTCAACCTGCGGACCTCCAGATGTTGCAAAACTACAACTCCCAGCATGCCCGGACAGCCATCGGCTGTCCGGGCATGCTGGGAGTTGTAGTTTTGAAACCTCTGGAGGTCCGCAGGTTGAAGACCACTGCGGCCTTCGTCATCATCCAGACCCCCCTTTAGTTTTCTACTCACCTCCCCTCGGTGGGAAGGAAGGGTGAGCTGGTCCGGGCCATTTATGCTGCAGGGACCGTCCGGTGGGGAGGGTTAGTTATTCCGGGCTGTACATTTTCCCCGGGGGCCCTCTTCTCCGCTCCGGGCCGGCCCCGGACTAGTGACGTTGCCTTGACGATGACGCACAGGGACGCGCATGAACATCCCTGTGCGTAGTCGTCAAGGCAACATCACTAGTCCGGGGCCGGCCAAGAGCGGAGAAGAGGGCCTCCCGGTGAAGATGGACAGCCCAGAACGACTATCCCTCCCCACCGGACGGTCCCTGTCGATGGCTGTCCGGGCATGCCGGGAGTTGTAGTTTTGCAACATCTGGAGGTCCGCAGGTTGAAGACCACTGATGAAGGGATTGACAGGTGGTGATGATGAAGGGGGGGGGGGGATGATGACGGTGGTCTGAATACAGGGGGGATGATGTATTTCCCACTCTAGGCTTATAGTCAAGTTAATAACTTTTCCTGGGTTTTTGGGGTGAAATTAGGGGCCTCGGCTTATATTCAGGACGGCTTATACTTGAGTATATACGGTATGTGTCAGTTATTATTATTTATTATTATAAATTCCCTACAAAGTTTTAGACAAAGTATTCCAAGCAGTGGTGTACAAAGAAGTGAGAGGGCCATAGGGGAAAGAGTGGGTTTTGCCTAAAGGGTCTGCTGTCTGTCTCCCCCCCCCCCCCCCCCCCCCCCCTTGCCCTGTACATGACCCTTTGGCCAATTTTCTACCTCCTTGTTTGCTAACAATGCAGTTTATCTGGAAAGTAGAGTTACTATAAGTGGTATTGACTCTTCTCCTACAGAAACTATATATTAATTTGCTCAGCGCCACTTTCTCTATAGCCCGCGGCCAGTAGACACTGAACAGGTTAGTGACAGATTTGCTTTAAAGGGGTACTCCACTGGAACACATAATTTTTTTTTTTTAAATCAACTGGTGCCAGAAAGTTAAACAGATTTGTAAATTACTTCTATACAATAAAAAAAAATAAAAAAAATTGTAATCCTTTCAGTACTTATTAGCTGCTGCATGATCCACAGGAAGTTCTTTCTTTTTGAATTTCCTTTCTGTCTGACCACAGTGCTCTCTGCTGACACCTCTGTCCATGTCTGGAACTGTCCAGAGCAGGATAGGTGTTACGCCTAGCGCTCCGGGTCCCCGCTCCTCCCCGGAGCGCTCACGGCGTCTTTCTCCCTGCAGCTCCCCGGTCAGCGCTGACCGGGAGCGCTGCTCTGCCATGCCCGTTGGGGATGCGATTCGCACAGCGGGACGCGCCCGCTCGCGAATCGCATCCCAGGTCACTTACCCGTTCCCGTCTCCTGCGGTCATGTGCTGGCGCGCGCGGCTCCGCTCTCTAGGGCGCGCGCGCGCCAGCTCCCTGAGACTTAAAGGGCCAGTGCACCAATGATTGGTGCCTGGCCCAATTAGCTTAATTGCTTCCCACCTGTTCCCTGGCTATATCTAGTCTCCTCCCTTGCACTCCCTTGCCGGATCTTGTTGCCCTTGAGCCTAGTGAAAGCGTTTTGTGTGTTTATACCCTGTGTACCAGAACTTCTGCTATCTCCCCTGACTACGAACCTTGCCGCCTGCCCCCGACCTTCTGCTACGTCCGACCTTGCTTCTGCCTACTCCCTTGTACCTCGCCTATCTTCAGCAGTCAGAGAGGTGAGCCGTTGCTAGTGGATACGACCTGGTCACTACCGCCGCAGCAAGACCATCCCGCTTTGCGGCGGGCTCTGGTGAAAACCAGTAGTGACTTAGAACCGGTCCACTAGCACGGTCCTCGCCATCCCTCTCTGGCACAGAGGATCCACCTCCTACCAGCCGGGATCGTGACAGTCCGTTGCTAGTGGATACGACCTGGTCACTACCGCCGCAGCAAGACCATCCCGCTTTGCGGCGGGCTCTGGTGAAAACCAGTAGTGACTTAGAACCGGTCCACTAGCACGGTCCTCGCCATCCCTCTCTGGCACAGAGGATCCACCTCCTACCAGCCGGGATCGTGACAGTAGATCCGGCCATGGATCCCGCTGAAGTTCCTCTGCCAGTTGTCGCTGACCTCCCTACGCTGGTCGCCCAGCAAGCTCGTCAGATCGCCCAGCAGTCGCAACAGATAGCGCAACAAGATCACCAGCTGTCGTACTTGACCACCATGACACAGCAACTCCAGTCACAACTACAGCAAGTACAGTCGCAGCTACAGCAGCAACAACCATCTCCTCCGCCAGCTCCAGCACCCCTTCCGCGGCGAGTGGCCGCTCCTAGCCTCCGCCTGTCCTTGCCGGACAAATTTAATGGGGACTCTAAGTTTTGCCGTGGCTTTCTTTCGCAATGTTCCTTGCACTTAGAGATGATGTCGGATCAGTTTCCTACTGAAAGGTCTAAGGTGGCTTTCGTAGTCAGCCTTCTGTCTGGAAAAGCCCTGTCATGGGCCACACCGCTCTGGGACCGCGATGACCCCGTCACTGCCTCTGTACACTCCTTCTTCTCGGAAATTCGAAGTGTCTTTGAGGAACCTGCCCGAGCCTCTTCTGCTGAGACTGCCCTGCTGAACCTGGTCCAGGGTAATTCCTCCGTTGGCGAGTACGCCATACAATTCCGTACTCTTGCTTCTGAACTATCCTGGAATAATGAGGCTCTCTGCGCGACCTTTAAAAAAGGCCTATCCAGCAACATTAAAGATGTTCTGGCCGCACGAGAGACTCCTGCTAACCTGCATGAACTCATTCATCTAGCCACTCGCATTGACATGCGTTTTTCTGAGAGGCATCAAGAGCTCCGCCAGGAAAAAGACTTAGATCTCTGGACACCTCTCCCACAGTCTCCACTGCAATCTGCGCCTAGGCCTCCCGCCGAGGAGGCCATGCAAGTGGATCGGTCTCGCCTGACCCTGGAAGAGAGGAATCGCCGTAAGGAAGAGAATCTTTGTCTGTACTGTGCCAGTACTGAACATTTTTTGGTGGATTGCCCAATCCGTCCTCCACGTCTGGGAAACGCACGCTCGCACTCAGCTCTCGTGGGTGTGGCGTCTCTTGATGCCAAGTCGGCTTCTCCACGTCTCACGGTACCTGTTCGGATTTCCACTTCTGCCAGCTCTCCCCTCTCAGCCGTGGCCTGCCTGGACTCTGGAGCTTCTGGGAATTTTATTCGGGAGTCCTTTGTGAATAAATTCCGCATTCCGGTGACCCGTCTTGTCAAGCCACTCCACATTTCCGCGGTCAACGGAGCCAGGTTGGATTGCACCGTGCGTTACCGCACGGAGCCCCTCCTAATGTGCATCGGACCTCATCACGAGGAGATTATATTTTTTGTCCTTCCTAATTGTTCTTCTGAAGTTCTCCTTGGACTACCCTGGCTTCAACACCATTCCCCAACCCTGGATTGGTCCACTGGGGAGATCAAGAGTTGGGGTCCCTCTTGTTCCAAGGACTGCCTTCTACCGGTTCCCAGTACTCCCTGCCGTGACCCTGTGGTTCCTCCTGTATCCGGTCCCCCTAAGGTCATTAAGGACTCTGCCTGCCACAGGAAATGCCCCTCCCCCCCTCCCAGTTCCATCAGGCAAGCTTCTGTGTCCCCTCATGGCCCTCGTCCTGGTGTCACACTGCCCCGTGCCAGGTCTCGCCCTCTGCCCTCTCTCCCCATTCCTACTCCTGCGGTTCTGCCTGCCGTTGAGGAATCCCTCCATCCTTTCCCGGTGTCCTCATCCCAGGGGAGGCAGTTACCCGATAAAGAGAAGGGGAGACCTAAGGGGGGGGGTACTGTTACGCCTAGCGCTCCGGGTCCCCGCTCCTCCCCGGAGCGCTCACGGCGTCTTTCTCCCTGCAGCTCCCCGGTCAGCGCTGACCGGGAGCGCTGCTCTGCCATGCCCGTTGGGGATGCGATTCGCACAGCGGGACGCGCCCGCTCGCGAATCGCATCCCAGGTCACTTACCCGTTCCCGTCTCCTGCGGTCATGTGCTGGCGCGCGCGGCTCCGCTCTCTAGGGCGCGCGCGCGCCAGCTCCCTGAGACTTAAAGGGCCAGTGCACCAATGATTGGTGCCTGGCCCAATTAGCTTAATTGCTTCCCACCTGTTCCCTGGCTATATCTAGTCTCCTCCCTTGCACTCCCTTGCCGGATCTTGTTGCCCTTGAGCCTAGTGAAAGCGTTTTGTGTGTTTATACCCTGTGTACCAGAACTTCTGCTATCTCCCCTGACTACGAACCTTGCCGCCTGCCCCCGACCTTCTGCTACGTCCGACCTTGCTTCTGCCTACTCCCTTGTACCTCGCCTATCTTCAGCAGTCAGAGAGGTGAGCCGTTGCTAGTGGATACGACCTGGTCACTACCGCCGCAGCAAGACCATCCCGCTTTGCGGCGGGCTCTGGTGAAAACCAGTAGTGACTTAGAACCGGTCCACTAGCACGGTCCTCGCCATCCCTCTCTGGCACAGAGGATCCACCTCCTACCAGCCGGGATCGTGACAATAGGTTTGCAATGGGGATTTGCTACTGTTCTGGACAGTTCCTAAAATGGACAGAGGTGTCGGCAGAGAGCACTGTGGTCAGACAGAAAGGAAGTTCAAAAAGAAAATAACTTCCTGTGGATCATAAAGCAGCTGATAAGTACTGGAAGGATTAAGATTTTTTTTAACAGAAGTAATTTACAAATCTGGTTAACTTTCAGGCATTAGTTGATTTAATTTTTTTTTCCAGTGGAGTACCCCTTTAAGCATTTTTTGGCATATCTGCCGAGTAAGGGATGGTTAACTCTTGTTTCCCAATTTCTGGCCACCACATGGTCCATTTGCTTTAATGGAAGGTAGCCACACCTGCATGGCCGTTTCCTTGAAGTCTATTGAAGTTATGGTTATGGCCAAACAGGTAATTGAGCTATATTCAGGAAAGAACCATGCAAGAAGTTTTTTATTCTAATAGATGGAGGGTGCTAGGGGTGGTACCCGTATCACTTATGTATATAGTTTATTCTCTGGATATGCTACAAATGCTAAAGATGGGGAGACATCTTTAAAGGGGTTATCCAGGAAAAATCTGGCTCCAGAAAGTTAAACAGATTTGTAAATTACTTCTATTAAAAAATCTTAATCCTTTCAGTACTTATGAGCTTCTGAAGTTGAGTTGTTCTTTTCTGTCTAAGTGCTCTCTGATGACACCTGTCTTGGGAACCGCCCAGTGTAGAAGAAAATCCCCATAGCAAACCTCTTCTAAACTGGGTGGTTATCTAGACAGGTGTCATCAGGGAGCACTTAGACAGAAAAGAACAACTCAACTTCAGAAGCTCATAAGTACTGAAAGGATTAAGATTTTTAATAGAAGTAATTTACATATCTGTTTAACTTTCTGGAGCCAGTTGATATATAAAAAAAAAGTTTTTTCCTGGATAACCCCTTTAAAGACGACTTGCCAGCAGATAGGTATGTTTGTAAGAACTGAAAGTAATGTATCGGAGAGGCTCTTTTAAAACTAAACACCAATAAAGACCTGAGCCTGCCAAACTGTCACCTATACCCATAGCTGCATTGAGGGGGCGGGGTGTGACATCATGAGGGGGCGGGGTTATGACATCACAGGCTCCCGGCGCCGGCTCCAGCGCTCGGAACAGTTTGTTCCAAACGTTGAGCAGCGGAGTATCCCTTTAAAGAGGACATGGGCTGGATGTACCTGTGTTGTTGCCATACATCATTGTATAGGTGAAGAGATTCCTTCCACTATTCCTTTGTTTTTTTTCTGTTATGAACGAGCAGGCTAAGGATGAACATAACTGTAGACATTTTTTAGGAGGTAAAAATAAATACAAATGCTAATATTAAATGTAGATTATGATACCTCTGTGTGGGTCTTCCTAAGGTTCTCCAACTCGTTGCTTAAGATCTGCACCTCTACCTCCAGACACCGTCTCTGCATATCCAGATCACCACTGGTTGCCTTTAGTTTTTTTATATCAGCTTCTATAGTACGTCGTGTAGCTAATTCAGCATCGTACCTAAAGATTTAATCGGAAACCAATTGAAAGCTTAAAGGGGTATTCCAGGCAAAAACTTTTTTTTATATATCAACTGGCTCCGGAAAGTTAAACAGATTTGTAAATTACTTCTATTAAAAAATCTTAATCCTTCCAATAGTTATTAGCTTCTGAAGTTGAGTTGCTGTTTTCTGTCTAACTGCTCTCTGATGACTCACGTCCCGGGAGCTGTGCAGTTCCTATGGGGATATTCTCCCATCATGCACAGCTCCCGTGACGTGACATAATCATTGAACAGTTAGACAGAAAACTTCAGAAGCTAATAACTATTGGAAGGATTAAGATTTTTGAATAGAAGTAAATTACAAATCTGTTTAACTTTCCGGAGCCGGTTGATATATATATATAAAAAAAAAGTTTTTGCCTGGAATACCCCTTTAAACATCCACTGGAAATATTTACTGGGCTCAAAACACAGTCAAAGGGGTATTCCAGGAAAAAAACTTTCCTGGAATAGAAAAGAAAGTTAAACAGATTTGTAAATGACTTCTTTTAAAAAATGTTAATCCTTCCAATAATTATCAGCTGCTGAAGTTGAGTTGTTCTTTTCTGTCTGGCAACAGTGCTCTCTGCTGACATCTCTGCTTGTCTCGGGAACTGCACAGAGTAGAAGAGGTTTGCTATGGGGATTTGCTTCTACTCTAGGCAGTTGCTGAGACACGTGTCATCAGAGAGCACTTAGACAGAAAAGAACAACTCAACTTCAGCAGCTCATAAGTATTGAAAGGATAAAAAAATAATAATAGAAGTAATTTCCAAATCTTTTAACTTTCTGGAGCCAGCTGATATATATAAAAAAGCTTTTTCCTGGATAACCCCATTTAAATGAGCTATAAATAAATGTAAAATATCAATGATATATTGTTTTGTGTATACAGCTCCCACGTAGTTACAGGGTGCAAACAAATCCTGTTTTTATAATGTCTACTTTTTTTCTGTCAAAAAGCTGGAATCACTACTGTTGCTAAAAAAAACAAAAACAAAAGTCTTGGGGTGCATATTTAGCAGAGATGGGTGTGGAATGTTTTCATGGGGGAAATGAATACCGTATTTTTCGCCGTATAAGACGCACTTTTTCTTCCCCAAAACTGGGGGGAAAAGTCGGTGCGTCTTATACGGCGAATACACCCCTATCGCGGGGGTCCCTGCGGCCATCAACGGCCGGGACCCGCGGCTAATACAGGACATCACCGATCGCGGGTGATGCCCTGTATTAACCCTTCAGACGCGGCGATCAAAGCTGACCGCCGAATCTGAAGGGAAAGTGACACTAACCGGGCTGTTCAGTCGGGCTGTTCGGGACCGCCCGAACAGCCCGACTGAATAGCCGGGTTAGTGCTTACAGGACACCGGGAGGGACCTTACCTGCTTCCTCGGTGTCTTCTCCGTTCAGGGATCCCCTGTATGGCCGGCGCTCTCCTTCCTCGTCATCAGGTCATCGCGTACGTGCGTCGGCGTGCGTAACGACGTGATGGCGGCGACGGAGAGCGAGGATACCCGGCCGGCAGCAGAGACGTTCCGGAGCGACGGGGACACAGCGACAGCGATGGAGCGACATCCAGGGCAGCGGTGACGGGTTCGGAGCGGCGGGGACACGTGAGTATTAACTCCTATGCAGTGGTCTTCAATCTGCGGACCTCCAGATGTTGCTAAACTACAACTCCCAGCATGCCCGGACAGCCAACGGCTGTCCGGGCATGCTGGGAGTTGTAGTTTTGCAACATCTGGAGGTCCACAGGTTGAAGACCACTATTGGGTTCAAAATCTTTATTTTTTTAGATTTTGCACCTATAAATTGGGTGCGTCTTATACGCCGGTGCGTCCTATAGGGCGAAAAATACAGTGTATATATTATATGCTTCCATGTGCACCTAAAATAAAAATCCTGCATACTCACCTCCCCTGCGGTTACCACAGTCTTCTCCTTCCTCCTTTCAATAATATTTCGTATTGGTAAGAACTGCCCGGTCATCTTACTTAGTACAGTGACCCCCCGACCTACGATGGCCCCGACATACGATCATTTCAACATACGATGGCCTCTCAGAGGCAGCATCAACATACGATGCTTTTGTATGTCGGGGCCATCACATAAACGGCTATCCGGCAGCGCAGACTGCTTCAGCTGCCACCGGATAGCCGTTTACGGTGCCCAGTGTGGTCCGCTGACGATCACTTACCTGTCCTCGGGGCTCCGGCGCGTCCTCTTCGGGATCCCCTGCATCGTTGGCGCTCTCCATCGTCGTCATCACGTCGCTGCGCACGCCGTCCCGTCATCCAATAGGAGCGCCGTACGTAACGTCATGATGGCGGCGACGGAGAGCGCGGATGCCGGGGAAGCAGAGGCCTTGCAGGAGCGTCGGGACACCTCAGGGACGCAGCGACAGCGATGGAAGGCGACATCCCGGGCAGTGGTGGCGATCGGTGACGGTCCGGAGCGGCGGGGACATGTGAGTACAACTTCCTATACCAGTGGTCTACAACCTGCGGACCTCCAGATGTTGCAAAACTACAACACCCAGCATGCCCGGACAGCCAACGGCTGTCCGGGCATGCTAGGTGTTGTAGTTTTGCAACATCTGGAGGTCCGCAGGTTGTAGACCACTGTCCTATACTTTACATTGCACGGATCCCTCAACATGCGATGGTTTCAACAAACAATGGTCCGTTTGGAACGCATTACCATCGTATGTTGAGGGAAGGAGAAACAAGAGAACCGCAGCAAGAACTGGAAGACTTGTTCATCACCAGGGAGCGGGGGTAGGTGAGTATATGGGCTTTTTATTTGGACTGCACAGAGAGGCATATAACATACATTTACTCTTCCCCATTTTAATTTATATATTGGGAGTTACGTAAAGCCAATGTAAATTCATGGGTTTCGGTAATGATAAATAATTTTAATGTAAACGCACAGCCATCAATTTTGAAAACAGGACCGGACCTTGTCTATGTAGGAGAATCTTTGTACCTAAATAATTGTGATAAAATCCAACATCACAAGGGAATAGTGAGGGAGCATTTAGGTAGCAATTAGTGTCAAAAGGCCTTAGTGTCAAATGGGTCCCAATGGCCCCTTTACCTGAAAAGAGGATACTATTATAAGGGTGGGTTCACACCACGATTTTCTTTACAGTTTTTGGATAAGTTTTTTTTTTTTTTTTTTTAAACCGTATGCAACCGTACAGCAAACCGTGCCATAGACTTTCCATTCAAAACCGTATGCACCATATTGCATACGGTTGTCTCCGTTTTTCACAGTTTTTCACGTTTTTTTTATCTTTTTTTTTTCTGGACAGAAAACTGTGGCCTACCATGGTTTTTGGTCCAGGTGAAAAACCGTATTGACCAGTATACGTTTTTTTTTTTTAACATGGGAGTCAATGGGAACCGTACAGACCTGTATGTGCGTACGGTTCCATCCAGTTTTTACCATACGGTTTTTGACTTTTTTTTTTTCTTGGAATTTCAATCAAACAAGTGAAACTTTATTCATAATGGAGTGAAAAGTTAAAAAACGTATACGTTTTTTTTTCTTCTTAAAAAACGGATGCAACCGGACGTCATTTTTCAAACCGTATACAGATAAACATTGGTACACACGTTTTGATACAGTTTAGTCAGGTTTTGAGGAATCAGTTTTTTTTTTTTAAATCAAAAACCTGATAAAAAAAAAACTGTATTGCAAAAACGTGGTGTGAACCCACCCTTATAAATAAAACCTGTAGGTGGGGGACCGGTTACATATGGTACATTGGGCTCAGAAACTTCAGGATACTCCTTAACATCAACAGTTCTATTTAATTAAAAGGAAAAACAAAAACAAAGAAAACCATTGATTATCTCCAAGCCCAGTCATGCAGAGCGCGGACCGCGCAGCAGACAACCAGTGATGTAACCGATGCCCTTGAGAAAAAGCTACGAGAAGACAATGAACGCTCACTTAGCTCTGAAGCCGTCTGCTGCTAATCTTGTGTTCTCGATCTTTAAGTACAGCTCCGGGTTACTCAGCTTCATGCGGTTTATCTTGAAGATACAAAAAAGATTTCAGAAGTTATGTAAAAAAAAAATTCATTCAGTTGTTGTAGCTAAAATATTATGAATGCTGGACCGGTTGGGATATTTTCTTGATCCATGTCGAGCTCCCACAACTAGGGTTCGACCGATTATCGGTATGGCTGATATTATTGGCAGATAATCACGATTTTGGGCATTATCGGTATCGGCAATTACCTTGCCGATAAGCCGATAATGCCCCGCCCCCCCCACACCGCCACCACCACACCGCGACCGCCCCCACGACCCACCGCATCGCCCCCCCCCCCCCCCACGTAGTGCTGGGCGGTATACCGGTATGAAAGAATACCATTTTTTTTTCTCCCACGGTATGGATTTTTGCCTATACCGCTATACCGGTCGGGCCCCTCCCCCACCCTCCGAGTCCATAAAAAAAATTAAACTTACCCGTAATGGGGGTGGTCCGGGCCATCCATCCTTCCTGTAGTGTCCGGTGGCATTCCGGGTGGAGGGTGAACCGGTACGGGCTGCCCTTCTTCTCCGGGGGTCCTCTTCTCCACTCCGGGCAGGCTACGGCCTAGTACGCTGCATAGACGCCGCTACGCCGTGACGTCAGGTGCGTCGCTGCGCAGCGGCGTCTATGCAGCGTTACTAGGCCGGAGCCTGCCCGGAGGGGAGAAGAGGACCCCCGGAGAAGGACAGCCCGGACCGGTTTACCCTCCACCCGGAATGCCGCCAGACACTACAGGAAGGATGGATGGCCCGGACCACCCTCCCCGGATGGTACCTGCAGCAACTGGGAAGGTGAGTCAGGGTTCTGGGATGGACAGGGGTCTGTATAATATACTATACCTACAGTAGGCCCTCCAGCTGTTGCAAAACTACAACTCCCAGCATGCCCGGACAGCCAATGGCTGTCCTGGCATGCTGGGAGTAGTAGTTTTGCAACAGCTGGAGGCACCCCTAGGCGCGGTGCGGTGTGGGGAGCGGTGGCGGTGATAGGTCTCAGGACCCCCGGACAGGCAGAGGGAGAGAAGCAGGTGGTGGCGGCGGCCTATAGCACCGCAAAAGCCACTGCAGTGCATTGATTTAAAGTGCCCGCTTTAAATCAATGATCTGCAGCGGTGTCGCAGGGGGATAAATAGCCGACAACTTATACCGGAATATTGGTATAAGTTATCGGCTATCGGCCCTAACCTCCCCCGATTATTGGTATCGGCCCTAAAAAACCGATATCGGTCGATCCCTACCCACAACCCTTTTTCTCTTTTATGAAGAAGCCATAAAATAAAGTAGAATTTTGAGTACCGGATTTCTTTCCCAACCAGGTGTTCCCCTATCGGGGCCTAGCATTATGATGGTGGACTTTGGTGATGTTGGGGTCTTGGACTGTGATAAGTCTTATTATGACAGTCCAAGACCCCAACATCACCATAGTCCACCATCATAATGCTAGGCCCCGATAGGGGAACACCCGGTTGGGAAAGAAATCCGGTACTCAAAATAGAGATAGAAAAATATAAAATTCAGCTTTATTTTATGGCTTCTTTATAAAAGAGAAAAAAGGGTTGTGGGAGCTCAACATGGATCAAGAAAATATCCCAACCGAGGATACTGTGTTACACACTACCCTATGTGTCAAATAATTATACCGAAAACCACAATACTATACAGTCCTACTATATATAGTATGCCATGATTAAGGGTCCTGTCTGACCCGAAACGCGTTGGTTTTATGGGCTGACCATGTGTCCTCAATAAAGAAATCCCGTTTTGCATCCTACCTCGCTGGACATCAAGTCTTTTGCTCCCAGTATTAGGCTGGAGGCACTGCTGGCTAGTCCGCGCTGAGTGTGGGGACTGCAGTGGAGGTGAGCCGTCTTGTCTATTTGAACTTTGTATACAGTCCTACTAGGTTGAGAATAGAAAAGGAATAAAGGAAAGGATATACAGTAGAATAAGTAAGATGTACTTTTTTTTTCCTGGTAAACTACCAGATCCCCGGTTTATCCCATTAAAGTCAATGGGATTCGTCGGGACCCGTGGTGTCAGCCATCACGCCCCCTCCCATAGACTGGCATTGAGAGGGCGGGGCGTGACGGCATGAGGTGGCGGGGATATGACGTCACAAGCTCCCGGCAACGGCTCCAGCATACGGAACAGTTTGTTCCAAACGCTGAGCAACCTAGTAGGACTGTATAGTATTGTTCTTCATAAAAGATCCAAGGGGGAAAAGGCACGTTAAAAAGCAATGCACTTTGACTGATTCTATATTACTTAGAAAATTAATATTCAAAAACACGTGTCCACCTCCTCAATCACTATATTACATGTGCACATCCAAAACCCTCCCAGGAAAGGCAAAAATCACTAAAGGTTCATTGCTACATGCATTCTTTTATTGCCAACAAGATGGTACATATTAGAAATCAGCATCTGTCAATTACAAAGTAACATATAGTTTTCTATTCATTGTTGTAATTAATTTTAGTAAATATATATATATATATATATATATATCAATGTGTGTACAAGCATAGGATAGGTAATTTAACCCTTACTCACCCCCATTTGCCAGGGTCAGGGTTTTTGTTTAAAGTCCCATACAAGTCTAGGGAAAATATATGTTACTGCATAACTTCCAAACGGCTGGAGATATTTCGATAATACTTGGTCACATGTTACTTATATATCCACTTAAAATATAGGATAGTTAATTTAACCTTTAACTACCCCCATATGTGAGGTTCAGGGTTTTTGTTTAAAGTCCCATGCAAATCAATGGGAAATGTTTGACTGTTGAGACCCAATTAGCTCCTAGCAGGCTATAACTACCCCTCCCCCTTATTACAATAATTAATTAAATAATAACTGACACAACAACAATTCAACTTTTTTATGGGTGGGGATCGGCCACAGCTTTATTTATAAAATTACTTATATAAATAACAATTTAACTGTAACAAAGACACCGATTGGCTTCTTACCAACCCGAGAGGTGCTGCCACACCGTCCTGTGTGGAGGTCTACCCCGGGTTGACCCAGCTTTCACCGTCTTCTTACCGCCAAGCTGTGATTTACAATAAACAGAGATACAAAAAAGGGAGGGAGGGAGGGCAAAACTCCGGGTCCTGGGCAGATTGAGGGGGGAAGGGAGGCACCACAGCTATAAATACCCAGGGGAGGGCCCCTGAAAGCCCGGGAAACTATTAAACCCCTGATTGGTGCACTCCTTCCCCCCCACCCATGGGACATACCACTATAGTTACCAACAAGTTTTTACAGGCGGGGGAGGGGGCTAAAAACCTTGCCTGTACATTTCTTAACCCCTTAACTGCTCACCAGTCAGGGGGCAAGCTAGTTATGTACAGCTTTCCCCTACAGTTCACACATAACTTCCGTACGGCTGGAGATATTTCAATAAAAGCTGGTAAACATATTACTTATATGTCAAATAAAAATATATAATAGTTAAATTAACCCTTACCTACACCCTTATATAAAAGATGGGTTTTTGTTTCAAGTCCCATGCAAGTAAATGGGACTTCTAGTACCAAACTCCACAAGCTCCGCTCTGCATCTCCTGGTGAATGTGTCAGTCCGGCTTGCAAGCTACACCACATATCACAAAGACACGCCCACTGTTTAAGCCTCACCCCTTTTATTATCTACCCTTTTTGGGCATCAGTCTGGCTTGCAAATCACGCCCAGTCCCACAAAGCCACGTCCCCTTCTATTTTCAGCTTACAGGATATGAGGTCGGGATATGAGGACGGGATATGAGGTCCAGATAGGAGGATGGGAAATGAGGTCCAGATAGGAGGTCTGGATATGAGGACGGGATATGAGGTTGAGATATGAGGACGGAATATGAGGACGGGATAGGAGGTCGAGATATAAGGATGGGATATGAGGTGAGGATATGAGGTCGAGATAGGAGGATGGGATAGGAGGTCAGGAAATGAGGACGGGATATGAGGGCGGGATAGGAGGTCGAGATATAAGGATGGGATATGAGGTGAGGATATGAGGTCGAGATAGGAGGATGGGATAGGAGGTCAGGAAATGAGGACGGGATATGAGGGCGGGATAGAAGGCCGAGATATGAGGTTGGGATATGAGGTCGAGATAGGAGTACGGGATAGGAGGTCGGGATATGAGGACGAGACAGGAGGTCGGGATATGAGGACGGGATAGGAGGTTGAGATATGAGGACGGGGATAGGAGGTCAGGATATTGTCACGATGCCGGCTGGCAGGTAGTGGATCCTCTGTGCCAGAGAGGGATTGGCGTGGACCGTGCTAGTGGACCGGTTCTAAGCCACTACTGGTTTTCACCAGAGCCCGCCGCAAAGCGGGATGGTCTTGCTGCGGCGGTAGTGACCAGGTCGTATCCACTAGCAACGGCTCACCTCTCTGGCTGCTGAAGATAGGCGCGGTACAAGGGAGTAGGCAGAAGCAAGGTCGGACGTAGCAGAAGGTCGGGGCAGGCAGCAAGGATCGTAGTCAGGGGCAACGGCAGAAGGTCTGGAAACACAGGCAAGGAACACACAAGGAACGCTTTCACTGGCACTAAGGCAACAAGATCCGGCAAGGGAGTGCAAGGGAAGTGAGGTAATATAGGGAAGTGCACAGGTGATTACCCTAATTGGAACCACTGCGCCAATCAGCGGCGCAGTGGCCCTTTAAATCGCAGAGACCCGGCGCGCGCGCGCCCTAGGGAGCGGGGCCGCGCGCGCCGGGACAGAACAGACGGGGAGCGAGTCAGGTAGGGGAGCCGGGGTGCGCATCGCGAGCGGGCGCTACCCGCATCGCGAATCGCATCCCGGCTGGCAGCGGGATCGCAGCGCCCCGGGTCAGAGGACGTGACCGGAGCGCTGCAGCGGAGAGAGTGAAGCGAGCGCTCCGGGGAGGAGCGGGGACCCGGAGCGCTCGGCGTAACAGTACCCCCCCCTTGGGTCTCCCCCTCTTCTTGGAGCCTGAGAACCTGAGGAGCAGACTTTTGTCAAGGATGTTGTCCTCAGGTTCCCAGGATCTCTCTTCAGGACCACAACCCTCCCAGTCTACTAAAAAAAAATTTTTCCCTCTGACCTTTTTGGCAGCCAAAATTTCCTTGACCGAGAAGACGTCCGAGGAGCCGGAAACAGGAGTGGGAGGAACAGATTTGGGAGAAAAACGGTTGAGGATGAGTGGTTTGAGAAGAGAGACGTGAAAGGCATTAGGGATACGAAGAGAAGGAGGAAGAAGAAGTTTATAAGAGACAGGATTAATTTGACACAAAATTTTGAAAGGACCAAGATAGCGTGGTCCCAACTTGTAGCTAGGGACACGGAAGCGGACATATTTAGCGGAGAGCCATACCTTGTCTCCAGGGGAAAAAACGGGGGGAGCTCTTCTTTTCTTATCCGCGAACCTCTTCATGCGTGAAGAAGCCTGTAAGAGAGAATTTTGGGTCTCTCTCCATATAATGGAAAGGTCACGAGAAATTTCATCCACAGCGGGCAGACCAGAGGGCAAGGGGGTAGGGAGGGGGGGAAGAGGGTGACGGCCGTACACCACGAAAAATGGGGATTTGGAGGAAGATTCAGAGACCCTGAAGTTATACGAGAATTCGGCCCATGGAAGGAGATCTGCCCAGTCATCCTGGCGGGAGGAAACAAAATGTCGCAAATAATCACCCAAGATCTGGTTAATTCTTTCTACTTGTCCATTGGACTGGGGATGATATGCAGAGGAAAAATTTAATTTAATCTTGAGTTGTTTACAGAGAGCCCTCCAGAATTTAGACACGAATTGGACACCTCTATCCGAGACAATCTGCGTAGGCAACCCGTGAAGACGAAAAATGTGTACAAAAAATTGTTTAGCCAACTGAGGCGCAGAAGGAAGACCAGGAAGAGGGATGAAATGTGCCATTTTGGAGAATCGATCAACGACCACCCAAATAACAGTGTTGCCACGGGAAGGGGGTAAATCAGTAATAAAATCCATAACAATCAGAGACCAAGGCTGTTCGGGGACAGGCAGAGGATGAAGAAAACCAGCGGGCTTCTGGCGAGGAGTCTTATCCCGGGCACAGATAGTGCAGGCTCGCACAAAGTCCCCAACATCCGTCTCCAGAGTCGGCCACCAATAGAAGCGGGAGATGAGTTGCACAGATTTCTTGATGCCCGCATGACCTGCGAGATGGGAGGAGTGACCCCATTTGAGGATTCCGAGGCGTTGGCGTGGAGAAACAAAGGTCTTCCCTGGAGGAGTCTGCCTGATGGAGGCAGGAGAAGTGGAGATCAGGCAGTCAGGTGGAATGATGTGTTGCGGAGGGAGATCAACTTCTGAGGCATCCGAGGAACGAGAGAGAGCATCGGCCCTAATGTTCTTATCGGCAGGACGAAAGTGAATCTCAAAATTAAATCGGGCAAAGAACAGAGACCACCGGGCCTGGCGAGGATTCAGCCGTTGGGCAGACTGGAGGTAGGAGAGGTTCTTGTGGTCGGTGTAGATAATAACAGGAGAACTTGATCCCTCCAGCAGATGCCTCCATTCCTCAAGTGCTAATTTAATGGCTAGAAGCTCTCGATCCCCGATGGAGTAGTTCCTCTCCGCTGGAGAGAAGGTCCTAGAGAAAAAACCACAAGTGACAGCATGCCCGGAAGAATTTTTTTTGTAGAAGAACAGCTCCAGCTCCCACTGAGGAGGCATCGACCTCCAATAGGAAGGGTTTGGAAGGGTCAGGTCTGGAGAGGACGGGAGCCGAAGAAAAGGCAGACTTGAGTCGTTTAAAGGCGTCTTCTGCTTGAGGAGGCCAGGACTTGGGATCAGCACTTTTTTTGGTTAAAGCCACGATAGGAGCCACAATGGTAGAAAAATGTGGAATAAATTGCCTGTAATAATTGGCGAACCCCAAAAAGCGTTGGATAGCACGGAGTCCGGAGGGGCGTGGCCAATCTAAGACGGCAGAGAGTTTGTCTGGATCCATCTGTAGTCCCTGGCCAGAGACCAAATATCCTAGAAAAGGAAGAGATTGGCATTCAAACAGACATTTCTCAATTTTGGCATAGAGTTGGTTGTCACGAAGTCTCTGAAGAACCATACGGACATGCTGGCGGTGTTCTTCTAGATTGGCAGAAAAAATTAGGATATCGTCCAGATATACAACAACACAGGAGTATAACAGATCACGAAAAATTTCATTGACAAAGTCTTGGAAGACGGCAGGGGCGTTGCACAGTCCAAAGGGCATGACCAGATACTCAAAGTGTCCATCTCTGGTGTTAAATGCCGTTTTCCACTCGTCCCCCTCTCTGATGCGGATGAGGTTATAGGCGCCTCTTAAGTCCAATTTAGTGAAGATGTGGGCACCTTGGAGGCGATCAAAGAGTTCAGAGATGAGGGGTAAGGGGTAGCGGTTCTTAACCGTGATTTTATTAAGACCGCGGTAGTCAATGCAAGGACGTAGGGAGCCATCTTTTTTGGACACAAAGAAAAATCCGGCTCCGGCAGGAGAGGAGGATTTACGGATAAAGCCCTTCTTTAGATTCTCCTGGACGTATTCGGACATGGCAAGAGTCTCTGGGGCAGAGAGAGGATAAATTCTGCCCCGGGGTGGAGTAGTGCCCGGGAGGAGGTCGATAGGGCAATCATAAGGCCTGTGAGGAGGTAGTGTCTCAGCTTGTTTTTTGCAGAAAACATCCGCGAAGTCCATATAGGCCTTAGGGAGACCGGTTACTGGAGGAACCACAGAGTTACGGCAAGGGTTACTGGGAACCGGTTTTAGACAGTTCTTGGAACAAGAGGACCCCCAACTCTTGATCTCCCCAGTGGACCAATCCAGGGTAGGGGAATGAAGTTGAAGCCAGGGAAGTCCAAGGAGAATTTCCGAGGTGCAATTGGGGAGGACCAAAAGTTCAATCCTCTCATGATGAGATCCGATGCTCATAAGAAGGGGCTCCGTGCGGAAACGTATGGTACAGTCCAATCTTTCATTATTTACACAATTGATGTAGAGGGGTCTGGCGAGACTGGTCACCGGGATGTTGAACCTGTTGACGAGAGAGGCCAAAATAAAATTTCCTGCAGATCCAGAGTCCAAGAAGGCCACAGCAGGGAAGGAGAAGGCAGAGGCAGACATCCGCACAGGCACAGTAAGACGTGGAGAAGCAGAGTAGACATCAAGGACTGTCTCACCTTTGTGCGGAGTCAGTGTACGTCTTTCCAGGCGGGGAGGACGGATAGGACAATCCCTCAGGAAGTGTTCGGTACTAGCACAGTACAGGCAGAGGTTCTCCATACGGCGTCGTGTCCTCTCTTGAGGTGTCAGGCGAGACCGGTCGACCTGCATAGCCTCCACGGCGGGAGGCACAGGAACAGATTGCAGGGGACCAGAGGAGAGAGGAGCCGAGGAGACGAAACGCCTCGTGCGAACAGAGTCCATATCTTGGCGGAGTTCCTGGCGCCTTTCAGAAAAACGCATGTCAATGCGAGTGGCTAGGTGAATGAGTTCATGTAGATTAGCAGGGATTTCTCGTGCGGCCAGAACATCTTTAATGTTGCTGGATAGGCCTTTTTTGAAGGTCGCGCAGAGGGCCTCATCAAATTTATCCGGCAAGGATAAGCGTATCCCAGGAGCGGCCACTCGCTGCGGAGGAGGTGCAGGAGCTGGCGGAGGAGATGACTGCTGAAGCTGTGGTAGTAACTGTTGTAGCATAACGGTCAGTTGAGACAGCTGTTGGCCTTGTTGCGCTATCTGTTGTGACTGCTGGGCGACCACCGTGGTGAGGTCAGCGACAACTGGCAGAGGAACTTCAGCGGGATCCATGGCCGGATCTACTGTCACGATGCCGGCTGGCAGGTAGTGGATCCTCTGTGCCAGAGAGGGATTGGCGTGGACCGTGCTAGTGGACCGGTTCTAAGCCACTACTGGTTTTCACCAGAGCCCGCCGCAAAGCGGGATGGTCTTGCTGCGGCGGTAGTGACCAGGTCGTATCCACTAGCAACGGCTCACCTCTCTGGCTGCTGAAGATAGGCGCGGTACAAGGGAGTAGGCAGAAGCAAGGTCGGACGTAGCAGAAGGTCGGGGCAGGCAGCAAGGATCGTAGTCAGGGGCAACGGCAGAAGGTCTGGAAACACAGGCAAGGAACACACAAGGAACGCTTTCACTGGCACTAAGGCAACAAGATCCGGCAAGGGAGTGCAAGGGAAGTGAGGTAATATAGGGAAGTGCACAGGTGATTACCCTAATTGGAACCACTGCGCCAATCAGCGGCGCAGTGGCCCTTTAAATCGCAGAGACCCGGCGCGCGCGCGCCCTAGGGAGCGGGGCCGCGCGCGCCGGGACAGAACAGACGGGGAGCGAGTCAGGTAGGGGAGCCGGGGTGCGCATCGCGAGCGGGCGCTACCCGCATCGCGAATCGCATCCCGGCTGGCAGCGGGATCGCAGCGCCCCGGGTCAGAGGACGTGACCGGAGCGCTGCAGCGGAGAGAGTGAAGCGAGCGCTCCGGGGAGGAGCGGGGACCCGGAGCGCTCGGCGTAACAGATATGAGTTTGAGATATGAGGACGGGATATGAGGTTGAGATATGAGAACGGGATATGGGGTTGGGATATGACAACAATATATGAGGATGGGATAGGAGGTCAGGATATGAGGTCGAGATATGAGGACGGGATTTGAGAATGGGATATGAGGATGGAATATGGGGTTGGGATGTGACAACAATATATGATTGTTGATTTTCCTCCCCAACAAGGATTAGGAAGGAAAAACCAGGCAATGCCTGGTACTCAGCTAATAAATATATATATATATATATATATATATATATATATATATATATATATATATATATATACTTATATATATATATATATATAATTTTTTTTTTTTTTTTTTCCTAACAATTGAGATATAATTTGCACTAATACTTATGTACTAAATTGATATGGATGCAGAAAAAAGTGCAGATCACAGGAAACACTAAACAGATCCATAAAAGGATGATACAAATAAGTTGTACAAAGAATACACTGTAATATTTCGCACAACGGCTGTGCGCTTCTGTCCCATGCACCTGGAGGTTGGAGTCGCTGCAGCATTATAATGCCAGGTTCACACATGCATTTGAGACTCCATTCGGGGCCTCAGTGGCAGCAACCAGACAAAAAAGAAGAAACAGAACTTTTTTTGTCCCATCAAATTCTGTTAAATGATCAGACACTATGACAGAAACCCAAGGACACCATTAAAGTCAAAAGTGTCCTTGGGTTCCATTAATGTACCTCATGCAGTGGACCGGCTGAATCTGTTTAGCGCTCCTGAATAGATTCTGTGATTCCGGTGCGGATGTGTACCTAGTCTAACAATAAGCATTAAAGGAGATCTCCAGGATTTTTCAACTTATGCCCTATCCTATCCTAAGGATAGGGGATAAGTGTCAGATCGCAAGGGGTCCAAGCACTAGGCCCCCGGCGATCTCCTGTATGGGGCCCCGGATGTCTGCATGATAAGGGTGTGTCGACCACCGCACAAAGCAGCGGCTGACACGACCCCTCCATGCAGCTCTATGGGAGAGCCAAAGCGCTGCTCATGGCTATCTTCGACTCTGCCATAGAACTGCATGGAGTGGGGGTGTCAGCCGCAGCTTCCTGTGCTGTGGTCGAAAAGGCTTGTTTCATGCATAGAGCAGGGGCACTGGACAGGACACTTATCCCCTATCCTCATGATAGGGGATAAGTTGTTATATCCCAGAGTTCTCTTTTAATGGACTCCGTTGGAGTTGACCACTGTGACTGGGTGAAACAGCCAGGTTCCTATTGCCATTGTGCTCTGTCCAGGGGCGGACACAGACAGCAGAGGGCCCCTGTGCAAAGAGTGTGCCTGGCCCCCCCCCCCTCCCAGCACTGTGCCCCCTCATGTACCTAGACCCCACCGGGGGGCCTCCACTTACCCCGCGTGTAGTGTCGCCACTTGCCAATTCCACCACAGGTGGATTGATCGGCTCCTGAGGTGGGCTCCGGGTGGCCCCTGTCCCTCTCAGTGTGTGGCCCAGTGAGTACTCCCCCGGGTCAGCCTGACCCGTATCTAGCTGGGAGGCAGAGGGCAGTGCTCCCCTTTACATTCACACCCCTGGACTTAGCACAACACCCCTTGGCAACCCCATGTTCCTTGCCTTCTTATCCTTAGTGATAGAAGTGACTTACAGGCAGGGCCAGACTGGGACCAAAAATAGGCCCAGGCATTTTAAAATAAACAGCCCATTTTTATGGTGGGGGTCTGACTCATGGGACCCCACCAATCACCTTGGTTCAAGTGGCTCCCCAGATGTTGGAAAGCTGCAACTCCCATCATGTCTGAAGTGACTACAGCTCTGATGGGACAGTTAGGAAAATACACAATGATATCACTGACCTGAGTGACGTCTTCTCTGTTGTCTTTACTTTTCTTCTTCATCTGGTCCAGACACCAGGATTTCTTCCATCTTCTCTGCAGAGTCTGACACCTGGACATCATTGGTTCCTTAATTTGTCAGTAGATCCTCATCCTCTGTATGATGACAATAATCATTATAACCTTGCCAAATACTGTACCCCCTGAATATAATACTGCCAACCACTGTACCCCCGAATATAGTACTGCCAAATACTGTACCCCTGAATATAATACTGCCAACCACTGTACTCTATTAATATAATACTGCCAACCACTGTACCCTGAATATAATACTGCCAACCACTGTACCCCTGAATATAATACTGCCAACCACTGTACCCTGAATATAATACTGCCAACCACTGTACCCCTGAATATAATACTGCCGACCACTGTACCCCCGAATATAATACTGCCAAATACTGTACCCTGAATATAATACTGCCAACCACTGTACTCTATTAATATTATACTGCCAACCACTGTACCCCCTGAATATAATACTGCCAACCACTGTACCCTGAATATAATACTGCCAACCACTGTACTCTATTAATATAATACTGCCAACCACTGTACCCTGAATATAATACTGCCAACCACTGTACCCCTGAATATAATACTGCCAACCACTGTACCATGAATATAATACTGCCAACCACTGTACCCCTGAATATAATACTGCCGACCACTGTACCCCTGAATATAATACTGCCAACCACTGTACCCTGAATATAATACTGCCAACCACTGTACCCCTGAATATAATACTGCCAACCACTGTACCCCTGAATATAATACTGCCGACCACTGTACTCTATTAATATAATACTGCCAAACACTATACACCACTGAATCACCCCATACACCCCACGCACTCCATCCTCAGTCTCCTCATCACCCCATACACCCCACGCACCCCATCCTCAGTCTAATCATCACCCCCATACACCCCACGCACCCCATCCTCAGTCTCATCACCCCATACACCCTACACAACCCACCCTCGGTCTTCTCATCACCCCATACACCCCACACACTCCATCCTCGGTCTCCTCATCACCCCATGCACTCTATCCTCAGTCTTCTCATCACCCCCATATACCCCATACTCAGTCTCCTCATCACCCCATACACCCCACGCACCCCATCCTCAGTCTCCTCATCACCCCACGCACTCCATCCTCAGTCTCCTCGTCACCCCATACACCCCACGCACTCCATCCTCAGTCTCCTCATCACCCCATGCACCCCATCCTCAGTCTCCTAATCACCCCATACACCCCACGCACTCCATCCTCAGTCTCCTAATCACCACATACACCCCATGCACTCCATCCTCAGTCTCCTCATCACCCCATGCACTCCATCCTCAGTCTCCTAATCACCACATACACCCCATGCACTCCATCCTCAGTCTCCTAATCACCACATACACCCCATGCACTCCATCCTCAGTCTCCTCATCACCCCATGCACTCCATCCTCAGTCTCCTAATCACCACATACACCCCATGCACCCCATCCTCAGTCTCCTCATCACCCCATGCACTCCATCCTCAGTCTCCTAATCACCCCATACACCCCACGCACTCCATCCTCAGTCTCCTAATCACCACATACACCCCATGCACCCCATCCTCAGTCTCCTCATCACCCCATGCACTCCATACTCAGTCTCCTAATCACCACATACACCCCATGCACCCCATCCTCAGTCTCCTCATCACCCCATGCACTCCATCCTCAGTCTCCTAATCACCACATACACCCCATGCACCCCATCCTCAGTCTCCTAATCACCCCATACACCCCACGCACTCCATCCTCAGTCTCCTAATCACCACATACACCCCATGCACCCCATCCTCAGTCTCCTCATCACCCCATGCACTCCATCCTCAGTCTCCTCATCACCCCATACACCCATCCTCAGTCTCCTCATCACCCCATACACCCCATGCACTCCATCCTCAGTCTCCTCATCACCCCATGCACTCCATCCTCAGTCTCCTCATCACCCCATACACTCCATCCTCTTCACCTCATACACCCCATGCACTCCATCCTCAGTCTCCTAATCACCACATACACCCCATGCACCCCATCCTCAGTCTCCTCATCACCCCATGCACTCCATCCTCAGTCTCCTAATCACCCCATACACCCCACGCACTCCATCCTCAGTCTCCTAATCACCACATACACCCCATGCACCCCATCCTCAGTCTCCTCATAACCCCATGCACTCCATCCTCAGTCTCCTAATCACCACATACACCCCATGCACCCCATCCTCAGTCTCCTCATCACCCCATGCACTCCATCCTCAGTCTCCTAATCACCCCATACACCCCACGCACTCCATCCTCAGTCTCCTAATCACCACATACACCCCATGCACCCCATCCTCAGTCTCCTCATCACCCCATGCACTCCATCCTCAGTCTCCTCATCACCCCATACACCCATCCTCAGTCTCCTCATCACCCCATACACCCCATGCACTCCATCCTCAGTCTCCTCATCACCCCATGCACTCCATCCTCAGTCTCCTCATCACCCCATACACTCCATCCTCAGTCTCCTCATCACCCCATACACCCCACGCACCCCATCCTCAGTCTCCTCATCACCCCACGCACTCCATCCTCAGTCTCCTCATCACCCCATACACCCCACGCACTCCATCCTCAGTCTCCTCATCACCCCATACACCCCATCCTCGGTCTCCTAATCACCCCATACACCCCACGCACTCCATCCTCAGTCTCCTAATCACCACATACACCCCATGCACTCCATCCTCAGTCTCCTCATCACCCCATGCACTCCATCCTCAGTCTCCTAATCACCACATACACCCCATGCACTCCATCCTCAGTCTCCTAATCACCACATACACCCCATGCACTCCATCCTCAGTCTCCTCATCACCCCATGCACTCCATCCTCAGTCTCCTAATCACCACATACACCCCATGCACCCCATCCTCAGTCTCCTCATCACCCCATGCACTCCATCCTCAGTCTCCTAATCACCACATACACCCCATGCACCCCATCCTCAGTCTCCTCATCACCCCATGCACTCCATCCTCAGTCTCCTAATCACCCCATACACCCCACGCACTCCATCCTCAGTCTCCTAATCACCACATACACCCCATGCACCCCATCCTCAGTCTCCTCATCACCCCATGCACTCCATCCTCAGTCTCCTAATCACCACATACACCCCATGCACCCCATCCTCAGTCTCCTCATCACCCCATGCACTCCATCCTCAGTCTCCTAATCACCACATACACCCCATGCACCCCATCCTCAGTCTCCTCATCACCCCATGCACTCCATCCTCAGTCTCCTAATCACCCCATACACCCCACGCACTCCATCCTCAGTCTCCTAATCACCACATACACCCCATGCACCCCATCCTCAGTCTCCTCATCACCCCATGCACTCCATCCTCAGTCTCCTCATCACCCCATACACCCCATGCACCCCATCCTCAGTCTCCTCATCACCCCATCACCCCATCCACTCCATCCTCAGTCTCCTCATCACCCCATACACCCATCCTCAGTCTCCTCATCACCCCATACACCCCATGCACTCCATCCTCAGTCTCCTCATCACCCCATACACCCATCCTCAGTCTCCTCATCACCCCATACACCCCATGCACTCCATCCTCAGTCTCCTCATCACCCCATGCACTCCATCCTCAGTCTCCTCATCACCCCATACACTCCATCCTCTTCACCTCATACACCCCATGCACTCCATCCTCAGTCTCCTCATCACCTCATATACCTTAAACACCTCATCAATATTACACAGCTGACACCCCCCAGTCCTTCTCATCAATATTAAACCCCCTAATCACTACACCCCTGACCCCCCCCTCTGGTCCTCCTTATCAACACTACGCTCTCCCAGACCCCCAATACTCCTTATCATTACACCACCAATCTCTTCAACACCCCTCCTGTCCTCTTCATCATCATTACAATCCCCTCCCCCCACCGCCCTGCACCCGACCGTCACTCTCCTCACCTTATCTGCTCAGCGATGCGGCCGTGTGAGGCGGGAGGGTTGGCTGCTCCTGTCGCTTCTGCCGGGGTCAGAGGCCATGACACGTGACGTCAGGGGCTTGGAACAGACGTGCGTGCCTGCGCGGGGCACGTCTGTTCCCATCTCTTCCGGCCGAGGTAAATTACTGCTGTCAGCGGCAGGTCCGTGACCTGTTGCTGCAGCATAGAGTATGAAGTACTGGCAGGGGGCCCTGCAGGGGCCCAGTCTGTGAGGCCCAGGCTGTGACCTGGGCTACTAGGTGGGCCCCCTAACACGCTGGGCCCCTGTGCAGCAGAACCGGCTGAACAAGTGATATGTCCGCCCCTGGCTCTGTCCCATTCTAGGTCTGTTCGTCTGTTTTGTTTCTGCCAAACGGCCCCAAAACCGGTCCGAGCACAACTGACACCCCCGGGTTCCGAGGAATCCCATTGACTTGAATGTGGTCTGTTGGGGATCTGGTAGTTTTACAGAAAAAAACATATTGGCATTTGCACTTTTTTTTTTTCCTCCGCGGACTAGACGACGGAGCTCCATATAACGGCACTTGTGTAGTCTGATCCTGTATGCATAAGACTTTCCATTTTTCAGACAAGGCCCTTATGCTGTCATAAAAAATGGCTTTGCTAAAGAGGACAATTTTTTTTATGGGAAATAGCGACAGTATGGGTTTACAAAAATAACAGAATACATCATATCAGAAATGTTTACTTTTTCCACAAACAATACTCACCACCCATCTGCAGGATAAGGGACAACTGGTCGCCCCATTCATAAATCAGCAGTGCCCCCTACCTTTCATGCACGTTACATCTTTTTTCTATTTATATAAGATGGCTGGACGTTGTATAAGTTAAGCATTTTGCATTTCTCAAATGTCTGTTTATGTATCCCCAAAATTGTAAAGTGCTGCGGAATAACAATAATAAGAATAAGGAGTATTCCACCCCTAGACATCTTATCCCCTATCCATGCCCCCTCAATGCAAGTCTAGGTGAGGGGGTGCAATGTCCGTCACGCCCCCTCCAACAGACCTGCATTGAGGGGGCATGGCCGTAACGTCACAAGCCTCCGTCCCGTATCGCCAGTCATCCAGCACGGAGCGAAGTTCCCTTTGTGCACTGCATGTCTGGGGTGCCGCAGCCGAGGTCCTTTGGATAGGGGATAAGGTGTCTAGGGGTGGAGTACCCCTTTAAGCAGAGCAGAGGTCCCTAACCTAGTCCTCAAGGACCACCAACAGTCCTGCATTTACATTTTTCCCTGTTCTATTCCAATGGAGTAACTGAAAAATCCCGGAATGTTGCTGGCCTCGAGGACTGGGTTGGGGAGCACTAGAATAGAGCACCAGTGGGCATTGCTACTTTATTTAATAAAGGAAATGAGCAGCTCTGTTCTCATAATCTGTGGTGGTAGTCTGCACATAGTGTTGTTTGGGAGGGGGGGGGACCCCTCTCACTTACGGATTGTGTATCTGAATACATCACAAGCTTATATCTTGTACACTGAATGCATTAAAGGGGTACTCCCCTAGACATCTTATCCCCTATCCAAAGGATCTCCCTGCTGCACCCAGCATCCGTTTAGAGTGTCAGGTGCAGCGCCGAAGGCTCGTGACATCACGGCCACACACCCTCAGTGCAAATCTATGGCAGGGGGCATGACGTCACAAGCCTCTGCTGTGCAATGCCAGTCATCTGTCATGGAGCGAAGTTCGCCCTGTGCACCGGATGTCTGGGGTGCTGCAGCCGAGATCGGGGGGGGTCCCCAGCGGCAGGACCCCCGTGATCAGACATCTTATCCCCTATCCTTTGGATAGGGGATAAGATGTCTAGGGGCGGAGTACACCTTTAAAGAGGTACTCCACAGGATAGGGGATAAATGTCTGGCGAGGGGTCTGATCACTGGGACCCCTGCAATGTCCAGAACAGAGCCAGACTCTTACCTCCGGAGTGCTTCGCCCCATATGTGACTAACTGGTCTTGACATTGACGGCCTGCTTTACCGACCACCGGTCACAGCAATGTCCCACCTTGCTGGTGATTGGCGGAGCAGGCATCGCTCCAGTTATTCTCGGAAGGTGGGGGTAAAAGATAGGCCTCATTCAGTCCCAGCGATCGGATCCTGATCCCCATGTGTGATTACACACTTATCCCCTATCCTGTGGATTTTACCTGACAATCATGTGGTGTCCCGGCACCGTATTTCATACTGTGCCTTGGTTATTAGTCCCCAAAGTCAGAGTCCCTAGGACTATCGGGGTTCGCTTCCCTAATAAGCCCCTAGTCAGCCCTTAGCAATTTGATATTTATGAATATTATTATTGTAAATATGTATATGGTCTAACTCACTTGTTTTAGCGTTGCAGGACCTGCGGGTCAGGTGACATGGTTCAGAACTCTATGGTATGTTGAAGGACCTTAGGTGGTTCTTAAGTCATGTGTTCTCCCATAATGCCGTGTAACGTTGAGTGACAGTTGTTTTGGACCAATCCAAAACGGCTCAGCCCCTGCCCATATAAGGGAGCTGCGGCCATTAATCTCTCTCTTGTTCCTGTGCTGCCAAGCAAGCAGCATCTCTTGGGTTGCTGGCACTGAACGAGGTAGGACCTCCGCAACTTTCAAGTATGTTTATTTGGCCAAAGCCTTGCGGCCTCGGCCTAAATCACAGCGGTGTTAGATATTTAGTTCCCCGCTACTCTCCGCAAGATCACTGGACCTAAACGCACCCCTAAATCCAGCGGATCTGTGCAACGGAATCTTTCCTAAAGCTAAACTGAGCTTATCTGATCCCAACCAACTGTCAATAGCTGCTTAAATATAAATAGACTTTGTTCATGGACTGTTATCGCTATTGTCTGCTCCAGAAAATCTTCAATAAACGTTCCAGCAAGTTTCAGTTGACAGTGGTTGTGGACAATCCATTTATTACGCACTCACCTATCGCTCTTGGAAAGGGTGGCGATAGGCCCTAGCAACATTACAGTATTTAACCCTCACCCTGGCATCACGAGTGACAAAGGTTAACAGTGCCCTTTATAATTTAGAACAGCAACACCCCAACTACCCTACACCCCCACAAGGCTTTACCACAAAGTACTCTACCACAATCAGATGATGAGAGGATGGACGAATGTATTAGCATTGTTTGCATTGTTTTTCTTATAGTATTTTACCCGCTCTGAATTTGTGTGAATACAGCCCTTCCAGCAATGTTTACTGAGCCTAAGATTATAGATACGACAGGAACAAGTCATTGTTCTCCAGCCAGACACCACGTGTATATAGAACACAGAACACTAGGGCTTGTCATTTCCATGCAGATGAAAATAGCCTTCGAGAACAAAAAGATGACTTCTTCTCTGTTTACTTTCTGCTTTGAATGCATTTAAATCATTACAATATCTTCATGAATATGACATTATGTGCTGCTGACATTTAGTGAGTATTGTTTGGCACCAATCATACAGCGTCCCAACACTGTGAAGCCACTGAAAGGTTATGTCCGCCTTATCAGCTACCTTTTATTATTCCAATGTATCATAAAAACCAAACAACTTTGTATATAGTCTGGATTAAAGGGGTACTCCACTGGAAAACATTTTTTTTTTAATCAACTGATGCCAGAAAGTTAAACAGATTTGTAAATAACTTCTATTTAAAAATCTTACTCCTTCCAGTACTTATCATCTGCTATATTCTCCACAGGAAGTTCTTTTCTTTTTGAATTTCCTTTCTGTCTGACCACAGTGCTCTCTGCTGACACCTCTGTCCATGTCAGGAACTGTCCAGAGCAGGAAAGGTTTGCTATGGGGATTTGCTCTTGCTCTGGATAGTTCCTAAAATGGCTATAGATGAATTGGTTTCAAAGGAACCCGGCTCAACGGAGCTGATCGACCACACAGGTGTATAGTTAAAAGAGGATTTATTCACCAGAATGCAACGTGTTTCACTGCGCATGCGCAGCGGAACGTGTTGCATTCTGGTCAATAAATTCTCTTTTACCTATACACCTGTGTGGTTGATCAGCGCTGTTGATCCGGGTTCCTTTGCGCAGCAAAATGCGTTGCATTCTGGTCAATAAATCTTCTTTTACCTATACTCCTGTGTGGCTGATCAGCGCTGTTGAGCCGGGTTCCTTTGCGCAGCGAAATGCGTTGCATTCTGGTCAATAAATCCTCTTTTACCTATACACCTGTGTGGTCGATCAGCTCCGTTGAGCCGGGTTCATTTGCGCAGCGAAACGCGTTGCATTCTGGTCAATAAATCCTCTTTTACCTATACACCTGTGTGGTCGATCAGCACCATTGAGCCGGGTTCCTTTGCGCAGTGAAAATCGTTGCATTCTGGTCAATAAATCCTTTTTTGCCTATACACCTGTGTGGTGATCAGCGCTGTTGAGCCGGGTTCCTTTGTACAGCGAAATGCATTGCATTCTGGTCAATAAATCCTCTTTTACCTATACTCCTGTGTGGTCGATCAGCTCCGTTGAGCCGGGTTCCTTTGGGCAGCGAAACACATTGCATTCTGGTCAATAAATCCTCTTTTACCTATATACCTGTGTGGCTGATCAGCGCCATTGAGCCGGGTTCCTTTGCGCAGCAAAATGTGTTGCATTCTGGTCAATAAATCCTCTTTTACCTATACTCCTGTGTGGTCGATCAGCTCTGTTGAGCCGGGTTCCTTTGCGCAGCGAAACGTGTTGCATTCTGGTCAATAGATCCTCTTTTACCTATACACCTGTGTGGTTGATCAGCGCTGTCGAGTCGGGTTCCTTTGCACAGTGAAACGCGTTGCATTCTGGTCAATAAATTCTCTTTTACCTATACACCTGTGTGGTTGATCAGCGCCATTGAGCCGGGTTCATTTGCGCAGCAAAACGCGTTTCATTCTTGTCAATAAATTCTCTTTTACCTATACACCTGTGTGGTCAATCAGCTCCGTTGAGCCGGGTTCCTTTGAGCAGTGAAACGCGTTGCATTCTGGTCAATAAATCCTCTTTTACCTATACACCTGTGTGGTTGATCAGCGCCGTTGATCCGGGTTCCTTTGCGCAGCGAAACGCGTTGCATTCTGGTCAATAAATCCTCTTTTACCTATACACCTGTGTGGTCGATCAGCTTCGTTGAGCCGGGTTCCTTTGCGCAGCGAAACGCGTTGCATTTTGATCAATAAATCCTCTTTTACCTATACACCTGTGTGACTGATCAGCGCCGTTGAGCCGGGTTCCTTTGCGCAGCAAAATGCGTTGCATTCTGGTCAATAAATCCTCTTTTACCTATACACCTGTGTGGTTGATCAGCGCCGTTGATCCGGGTTCCTTTGCGCAGCGAAACGCGTTGCATTCTGGTCAATAAATTCTCTTTTACCTATACACCGGTGTGGTCGATCAGCTCCGTAGAGCCGCGTTCCTTTGCGCAGCGAAACGCGTTTCATTCTGGTCAATAAATCCTCTTTTACCTATACTCCTGTGTGGTCGAACAGCTCCGTTGAGCCGGGTTCCTTTGTGCAGCAAAACGCGTTGCATTCTGGTCAATAAATTCTCTTTTACCTATACACCTGCGTGGTCGATCAGTGCCGTTGAGCCGGGTTCCTTTGCGCAGCGAAATGCGTTGCATTCTGGTCAATAAATTCTCTTTTACCTATACACCTGTGTGGTCGATCAGCTCCATTGAGCCGGGTTCCTTTGTGCAGCGAAACGCTTTACATTCTGGTCAATAAATCCTCTTTTACCTATACACCTGTGTGGTCGATCAGCTCCGTTGAGCCGGGTTCCTTTGCGCAGCGAAACGCGTTTCACTCTGGTCAACAAATTCTCTTTTACCTATACACCTGTGTGGTCAATCAGCTCCGTTGAGCCGGGTTCCTTTGCGCAGCGAAACGCGTTGCATTCTGGTCAATAAATCCTCTTTTACCTATACACCTGTGTGGTTGATCGGCGCTGTTGATCCGGGTTCCTTTGCGCAGCGAAATGCGTTGCATTCTGGTCAATAAATTCTCTTTTACCTATACACCTGTGTGGTCGATCAGCTCCGTTGAGCCGGGTTCCTTTGTGCAGCGAAACGCTTTACATTCTGGTCAATAAATCCTCTTTTACCTATACACCTGTGTGGTTGATCAGTGCCGTTCAGCCAGGTTCCTTTGCTCAGCAAAATGCGTTGCATTCTGGTCCATAAATCCTCTTTTACCTATAGACCTGTGTGGTCGATCAGCTCCATTGAGCCGGGTTCCTTTGCCCAGTGAAACGCTTTGCATTGTGGTCAATAAATCCTCTTTTACCTATACACCTGTGTGGTCGATCAGCTCCATTGAGCCGGGTTCCTTTGAAGCCAATTCATCTATTGCCATATACTTACCGGAGGGCAGCAGACGACCTATGATTACACGCTATTACCATTGTCGTGTATGAGGTTACACAACTACCCAGGGTGAGCAGCAAATTAATATATATTTCCCACCTCTGGGTTTTAAAGGTTACTACCTCTATGGAGCGCTTAAACTTTTACTTCTAGTTCCTAAAACGGACAGAGGTGTCAGCAGAGAGCACTGTGGTCAGACAGAAAGGACATTTCAAAAAGAAAATAACTTCCTCTGTAGCATACAGCAGCTGATAAGTACTGAAAGCATTAAGATTTTTAAACTAAAGTAATTTACAAATCTGTTTAACTTTCTGGCACCAGTTTATTTGAAAAGAAAAGAGTACCCCTTTAATATACCATTATTTCTGCTTACTGGAAAACCACTGTGCAAGTTAAAGGACAACTGTAGTGGTACACATTTATATATTCCCGTGCCCGGGCCTCAAAAATAAACAAAATAAACTCATACATACCTTCCTACGAGCCCCCGTTGGTCCGGCACAGGCCTCACGGTCCGGCAGTGCTGACGTCATTCCACTTCCTGGGGACGGGGATGCCGCAGAGCCGTCGGGGTATCACCGTCTGTAGCCATGTCCCGCCCCGGCCTGTGATAGGCTGAGCCCACTGTCATGTAAGAAGCCGGCCAGAGCTCCAGTGGGCTCAGCCTATCACCAACCGGGGCGGGACATTGCTACGGCCGGTGATACGCCGACGGCTCTGCGGCTTCCCCGTCCCCAGGAAGTGGAATGACGTCAGCACTGCCGGACCGTGAGGCCTGTGCCGGACCAACGGGGGCTCGTAAGAAGGTATTTATGAGTTTATTTTGTTTATTTTTGAGGCCCGGGCACGGGAATATATAAATGTGTACCACTACAGTTGTTCTTTAACATACTGTAAGCAGATGGGACCAAACTGAATTGGGCCGCCACTTCCCACGAGCCCCCTAGTAGCCACAGTAGTTGCCTCCATGGCATGCACGCCCTAGTTGACTGCTAAACCACAGACATCCAAACAGTTGCCCTTCTGTTGTTCTGCCTGGCATTCACATACAGCTTGGCACATCACACCTACGAGTAAGTAAGCACCAGCGTGAAGTTAATGTTATTTTTTAATAAAACCCAGTACAATCTCTTTGATCTCTGATGTTGGGAAAACACTTGACTCCAGCAAATAAACATTATTTATTCCTCCCCCATGCTTTTTATAGGTGTGGGAATTCTCATGGCCGAGTAGTTTGCAATGGGTAGTAATTTTTTGTTCTCATTTATGTCCTTTCTCTCCATTCACATAGATAGTGGATTTAAAAAATGTGCTGGTTGCCCTTGGAAACCGAAATCAGCGGGTTCAGCCGAGACCTATGCACTTAAAAGAAAATTGCATTTGGCAAACTTGTGCTTTGGCATTATTAAAGGGGTAGTCCAATGGAAAAAAAACAATTTAATCAACTGGTGCCAGAAAGTTATACAGATTTGTAAATTACTTCTATCTAAAAATCTTAATCCTTCCAGTAGTTATCAGCTGCTGTATGCTCCAGAGGAAGTTCTTTTCTTTTTGAATTTCCTTTCTGTCTGATCACAGTGCCCTCTGCTGACACCTCTGTCCTTGTCAGGAACTGTCCATAGCAAACCTCTCCTGCTCTGGACAGTTCCTAAGACAGATAGAGGTGTCAGCAGAGAGCACTGTGGTCAGACTGGAAATAAATTCAAAAAGAAAAGAACTTCCTCTGTAGCATTCAGCTGCTGATAAGTACTGGAAGGATTAAGATTTCTATATAGAAGTCATTTACAAATCTGTTTAACTTTCCGGCACCAGTTGATTTAAAAATAATAATAATAATAATAATTTTTACACCGGAGTACCCCTTTAACCCATAAGCACTTTGAGTCACAATATTCGCCTTAATAAGCAATGCTCCTAGGAGAAATGCCTCCATAATAAGTAAATTAATGGAGCATGTCACAATATTACCATCGTTAGACATACCACAGGGACTCAGGTGCAGCTAGGACATTTGCTCTACAACTAAAGCAGTCAAATATTTATAGGGATGCAAGTTGTGTCAGAACAAAGTATTAAAGGGGTACCCTGGTGGAAAACTTTTTTTTTTTTTTTTTTTTTTTTTTTTTAAATCAACTGGTGCCAGAAAGTTAAACAGATTTGTAAGTTACAACACGGAGAAGAAAGAAAAGGAGAGAGCATACTAAAGGGTTACTCCACCTGTAATGGGGATACTGAGTGGTATCAGTGGCCCATAATCAGTCTCCTGCGGGGTGCACATACGAAAAGTATGAAGTATCGATATCTATAACAACAAAGACACGTACGTGCACTCACCGCTCAACGGAGACAGCTCGGCATGGAAGTCCGGTCCACGAAAGGCTGGATCACAGCATCGGTGCAGGTAGATGGACGCTCATCATCCTTTCACCAATGCTGTGATCCAGCCTTTCGTGGACCGGACTTCCATGCCGAGCTGTCTCCGTTGAGCGGTGAGTGCACGTACGTGTCTTTGTTGTTATAGATTTGTAAATTACTTCTATTAAAAAATATTAATCCTTCCAGTACTTATTAGCTGCTGAATACTACAGAGGAAATTATTTTCTTTTTGGAACACAGAGCTCTCTGCTGACATCACGAGCACAGTGCTCTCTGCTGACATCTCTGTTTTAGGAACTGTCCAGAGCAGCATATGTTTGCTATGGGGATTTTCTCCTACTCTGGACAGTTCTTAAAATGGACAGAGATATCAGCAGAGAGCACTGTGCTTGTGATGTCAGCAGAGAGCTCTGTGCTCCAAAAAGAAAAGAATCTCCTCTGTAGTATTCAGCAGCCAATAACTACTGGAAGGATTAAGATTTTTTTAATAGAAGTAATTTACAAATCTGTTTAACTTTCTGGCACCAGTTGATTTAAAAAAAAAAATAAATAAATAAAAAGTTTTACACCGGAGTACCCCTTTAAATTATAAGCTTGAACCTATTTTAAGGGGTCATGTCATTTAGAAGAAGTATAAAGCCCCCATGGATCATACGCATGGAGTGCCTTAAAGGGGTACCCCGCTGCCCCATTGTTTGGAACATTTTGTTCCGAACGCTTGGAGTAGGCGGCGGGGGTCGTGATGTCATGACCACGCCCCTCGTGACGTCACACCACGCCCCCTCAATGCAAGTCTATGCAAATGAACGCTGGGTGCTACACAGAGATTGCAGGGGTCCCATCGGCAGGACCCCCAACGATCCGACATCTTATCCCCTATCCTTTAGACAGGGGCTAAAATGTCTAGGGGCGGAGTACCCCTTTAAAAGATACCATCCAGACCTTGCATCTCAGGTATAGAAAGCTAATGGAAAGTCTTTTTCAGGCATCTGTCTGACGGTATTATTTGGGCACCTTACAGCAATATTATTTGAGCCCTACATGATTATATGGTGTGAATCCTATATGATAAACCCTTATAGTGCTACATAGGGTCACAGGAGCCTAAAGTTTCTCTACTTTTTTTTATTTTTTTTTTTACTCCCACTATTAATTTCTTTCTAGTGTAAAACCTGTCTTCAGTCCTTTAGGGTCAAGGTCTGGGTTATTCCATCCAACACATGTGAGAGCATTAGACTTCATGTGCATTAGTCCTTCCTGAGCTCTACTGCACTTAGTACCTCACTAACTCAAATTAGTCCATTATACTGGACGATAGATGGACATTTCACAAAACAATAATGAAGACCAGTGTATGGTGGGTAGACAATCTATAATATACTATAAGATCCCCTAGGTGACCCAAAATTTGCCCAGTTTTTCCCATATACCAAATAAATCGTGTTCAAATGTAAATTAAATTAAAGGGCTTATCCAGGAAATATACGTTATTTATATGATATGTGGCTCTAGATATATGGCTCTGGCTCTAGAAAGTTAAAGAGATTTGTAAATTACTTCTATTAAAAAATCTTAATCCTTTCAGTACTTAAGAGCTGCTGAAGTTGAGTTGTTCTTTTCTGTCTAAGTGCTCTCTAATGACACCTGTCTCGGGAACTGTCCAGAGAAGAAGCAAATCCCCATCGCAAACCTCTTCTACTCCGTGCAGTTCCTGAGACAAGCAGAGATGTCAGCAGAAAAGAACAACTCAACTTCAGCAGCTGATAATTATTGGAAGGATTAAGATTTTTTTTTTTTAAAGAAGTAATTTACAAATCAGTTTTTCCTTTCTGGAGCCAGTTGATTCATTCAGAGTTTTCTTTATTTTCATGACTATGAAAATTGTAGATTCACACTGAAGGCATCAAAACTATGAATTAACACAAGTGGAATTATAGACATAACAAAAAAAGTGTGAAAAAACTGAAAATATGTCATATTCTAGGTTCTTCAAAGTAGCCACCTTTGATTACTGCTTTGTACATTCTTGGCATTCTCTTGATGAGCTTCAAGAGGTAGTCACCTGAAATGGTCTTCCAACAGTCTTGAAGGAGTTCCCAGAGATGCTTAGCACTTGTTGGCCATTTTTTGCCTTCACTCTGCGGTCCAGCTCATCCCAAACCATCTGGATTGGGTTCAGGTCCGGTGACTGTGGAGGCCAGGTCATCTGGCACAGCACCCAATCACTCTCCTTCTTGGTCAAATAGCCCTTACACGGCCTGGAGGGGTGTTTGGGGTCATTTTCCTGTTGAAAAATAAATGATGGTCCAACTAAATGCAAACCGGATGGAATAGCATGCCACTGCAAGATGCTGTGGTAGCCATGCTGGTTCAGGATGCCTTCAATTGTGAATAAATCCCCAACAGTGTCACCAGCAAAGCCCCCCCCCTCCCCCCACACCACCACACCATCACACCTCCTCCTCCACACCATCACACCTCCTCCTCCACACCAGCACACCTGTGAAGTGAAAACCATTTCAGGTGACTACCTCTTGAAGCTAAACAAGAGAATGCAAAGAGTGTGCAAAGCAGTAATCAAAGCAAAAGGTGGCTACTGTGAAGAACCTAGAATATGACAGATTTTCATTTGTTTCACACTTTTTTGTTACGTCTATAATTCAACAGGTGTTCATTCATAGTTTTGATGCCTTCAGTGTGAATCTACAATTTTCATAGTCATGAAAATAAAGAAAACTCTGAACGAGAAGGTGTTTCCAAACATTTGGTCTGTACTAGTGTTGAGCGGCATAGGCCATATTCGAATTCGCGATATTTCGCGAATATATGGACGAATATTCGTCATATATTCGCTAAATTTGCATATTCGTAATATTCGCATTTTATTGTTGCATATGCGAAAATTCGTGCATACGGAAATTTGCATTTGCGAAAATTAGCATATGCTAATGTTCGCATATGCGAAAATTCGCACGCCAGTCTCACACAGTAGTATTAGAGTGATCACTGTGATGTGCACTGTGAAAAAAAAAAACGAATATTCGTAATTACGAATATATAGTGCTATCGAATATGCGATATTCGCGAATAAAATTAGCATTGCGAATATTCACGAGCAACACTAGTCTGTACTGTATATATATAAGTTTTTCCTGGAATACCCCTTTAATACATGTGGGTTAAAATGAAATGCTATCTATATAGGTCCGGACAGGCTTGCTTATATTGCACTTGGCCGCCAGGCGGCCAAGTGCAATATAAGCAAGCCTGTCCGGACCTACATAGATAGCATTTAATTTTAACCCAATTTTAACTCACGTGTATTAATAAAGTTTGAACACGATTTGTTTGGTATATGGGAAAAATTCGCAAATTTTTGGGTCACCTAGGTGATCTTATAGTATATTAAAAATGGGCATTTCAGACCCCGGTGCAGCATCAATTCATTGATTTGTTGGACTGGGCATAAATTTTTGTCGGCAACCCAATATGAATTCGATGACAAACCAATTGATAAAGGACATCAAGGAAGACGAAGAGAAGATGAAGACCTTGAGTTTTCTTACCTGACTTTCCAGTTCGGCAATGGTTTTCTGATGGCGGCTGTAGTCTCGGCCTACCACCCGTTTTTCAGTCGCCTGTTGGATCTGTTGTTCAAGTTGGCGGTTGGCTTCTTCCAAGCTTTTGACTTTTTCAAGATAAGCAGCCAATCGACCATTCAAACCTATCAAGACGTCCTTCTGGTTTGGACCGTAGACTATTTCACTGGTCATGGTAGCCTCATAGCTCAGCGTACACGTGTTCTCTTGAGACTTGCTTCTTCGTAAGCCTAAAGCATCCAAGTGGCTGAAAGACACCGGGTAAGACACGGGACGAGAAGATCCAGCACATGTTATGAGTACAGACCTGCTACTGTAGGGCATGGTGACTATCTAATGTGTGATTATACAGCTCCCATAGTAACATGGGATAAGGAAGTCTTGCGGCTTTAACCTAACTGCATGTTATTGGTTTAGCAAGTGAACCATGTCTGCTGGCTCAGATTTCACTCACCTTGGGCTCAGAATAATCTCTTCCCTTCTATTTAATTTACTCAATTTGACTTAAGGGATCGGCAGGTCTGCAATTCAAGATTACTTGCGGAACAGCTTTACTGTGGCCTCGCTGGAAATTCTTAATAAGGTTGTGAGGAATTCTTGGAATGCCACTGGCAACAGGATAGTGTAAACAGCACCTGATACCAGCAGATATTCAAGGGTTAAAGGGGTACTCTGGTGGAAAACTTTTTTTTTTTTTTTAATCAACTGGTGCCAGAAAGTTAAACAGATTTGTAAATTAATAAAGAAAGGGGGGGGCATAAACTTCCAGGTCCCCCCCCCCTTTGTCTATATTTGTTTATAAAGTTTTGTACTTTTTGAGGTGTAAGTATTATTCCATATAAGCCTCGACTAATTTTTTGTGAGCTGCACAATCCCCAAATTTTTTTTCTTAGATTTGTAAATTACTTCTATTAAAAAAAAATCTTAATCCTTCCAGTACTTATTACCTGCTGAATAATAATAATTACCTGCTGAGGAAATTATTTTCTTTTTGAAGCACAGAGCTCTCTGCTGACATCACGAGCACAGTGCTCTCTGCTGACATCTTTTAGGAACTGTCTAGTGTAGGAGAAAATCCCCATAGAGAACATATGCTGCTCTGGACAGTTCCTAAAATGGACAGAGGTGTCAGCAGAGAGCACTGTGCTTGTGATGTCAGCAGAGAGCTCTGTGTTCCAAAAAGAACTTCCTCTGTAGTATTCAGCAGCTAATAAGTACTGGAAGGATTAAGATTTTTTTAATAGAAGTAATTTACAAATCTGTTTAACTTTCTGGCACCAGTTGATTTAAAAAAATAAAATAAAAATAAAAAGTTTTCCACCAAAGTACCACTTTAAGCTTAATCCCCAGGAAAAGGCTAGGGATTCAAGGGTTAAAACAACTCACCAGGAGAAGGATAGGGATTCAAGGGTTAAAGGTGTATTCCAGGCAAAACCTTATATATATATATATATATATATATATATATATATATATATATATATATATATCAACTGGCTTTGGAAAGTTAAACAGATTTGTAAATTACTTCTATTAAAAAATCTTAATCCTTCCAATAGTTATTAGCTTCTGAAGTTTTCTGTCTAACTGCTCAATGATGATGTCATGTCCCGGGAGCTGTGCATGATGGGAGAATATCCCCATAGGAATTGCACAGCTCCCGGGACGTGAGTCATCAGAGAGCAGTTAGACAGAAAACAACAACTCAACTTCAGAAGCTAATAACTATTGGAAGGATTAAGATTTTTTAATAGAAGTAATTTACAAATCTGTTTAACTTTCCGGAGCCATTTGATATATATATATATATATATATATATAAAAAAAAAGTTTTGGCCTGGAATACCCCTTTAAAACAACTCACCAGGAGAAGGATAGGGATTCAAGGGTTAAGACAACTCACCAGGAGGAGGATAGGGAGACGTCCCCTCGGGGACAAGTCATGTTGACTCTGGAGCGGGAGAGATAGAGAATAATGGAGTTTATTCTTGTGTTCTGAGGAACAGGATTGTCTCACCTGCGTCTCTTGTACGACAACCTTCAAATACCTTCAGACTGTGGGAACTAAGAGGAAAGGAATGACTGGGAACCTGTCCAGGGTTCCTGCTTTTCTTGAGTACATCGGTAATTATTTACCAATAGAAATTCCTATTCTGCTCTGAGTTTTTCTTTTTGTAGCGTTTATCGTCATTGAAAGAACTGTAAAAGCCATAGGGAAAAAAAAAAAATATAAAAAAATGAATTAAAAAAATGTTAAATTAGAAACTAACAAATATACAGAGATGAGTGATGTAGTATAGGCGCCGCTTATCTCTAATACAGATTTTTTTTTTTTTTTTTAAGGGAGGTCCCCTACTCTATTCCAAGCACCTTTGCCCCTAAAGGGGTTTTCCCACTAACATTAATATGGATACATTTTCAGAAGTATTTATATCTGTCATTTAACCCCTTCTGACAAAGTATGGTAAGGGAGTATGAAACAGGAATAGCAGGTGAGTATTTTCCATATTTAGTGCCCACAGGGATGATGGATGTGTAGTGCAGGCTAGCTGGGTGTAGTAGTCCCTTAGGGGTAGCTGATGATGAAGATGTGACGTTACAGGGCGCTCTGGCTAACCTGGTGGTCCCCTGTTAGTCCAACAATTCAATAGTCAGAAATGAGAAATTAGGACACTTTGATAACATAGAAACAACTTGGAGACTTTATTGAACCTTCTGTGCAAATTCAAATGTAATGTATTCTCTTTAACACAGAGTGGAATGTAACATGTCCTAAATAGATGACTGAAAAGTTGGTTACTGTCCCTTTAAAAAATACCTAACTAGCAGATACTTTGATATGCTGATACTGATATACTCTTTGTATGTTTTAGTGGAAATGCAGCTGCACCAAGATACAAACCAATGAGTTAAAGGATAGCTTTCATAAAATAAAAAAATAAAAATAAACTTTTGATATGTTATAGATTAATGTATGCAGAATAACTTTCCAATATCATGTTATTGAAAAAATATGCTTCTTTCTATTTATTTTCCAGTTTGAAAACATGACCACTAGAGGTCTCCCTACCAATCCTGGCCAAGCCCATTTTATAGATTTCAGACTCATGCTGAAGTCCTAATTCTCTGACTGCAGCCGGGACACAGACAAGCTTGGCTGGCATCTCTGAATCTTCTGTCTGTTTACAACTGCCTGTGCAGAGAGAAAGAAGAAAGATCGGAACTCAGATAGTAAAATGAATGAGGGCATGCAGTAAGGCAGAGTCAAGAGTATACCCTGCTGTGCTATGAGCACAGTGCTGGCTCCTGCCTGTCTGATTGACAGACAGGGAGCAGTGCTGAGCTTGTCTGTGTCCCGACTGCAGTCTGAGATTTAGGACTCCAGCATGAGTCTGAAATCTATTAAAGGGGCTTGCAGCCAGGACTGGTAGGGAGACACCTAGTGGTCATTTTTTCAAAGTGGAAAATTAAATAGAAAGAAGCATTTTTTTTTTTTTTTTTTTATAACATGCAATTGGAAAGTTATTCTGCATACATTAATCTATAATATATCAAAAGTTTTTTTGATGAAAGGTACCCTTTAAAACTAGTTTAAATACTTGGACTATTTACTCACAAGTTTTTGGCACTGAAGAGATCAGTGTATATAGAGGGACCCTTGTTCAGCTTCCTTCTTTCCTCATTAATTGAGCACTTTGCCCTCACAGCATGAACTGGAGATGATCTATTGGATAGATTTGTTTAACTCTGTACAGCGCCATGATCACCCCACATGTGGCCCAGATCTGTCTCAGATGGGCTGTTACTTCGAACTGGGACAGGGCCTGTAACTTGCTTAAAGCAGACTTGACTCGCACAGGATAGATAACACTGAAGAGGCATGAATTTTTCCCAGAAAGTACACTCAAGTAGGGGTTCACTCACTCATGCTCTCTTCTGGCTTTAATTGTATTGGACCTAGGAGGGTACTCTAGACTAGGCACCAACTTTACTAACTGAAACTAGGGGAAACAATCTAGACTAAGTACAGACACTTTTCACTAACTGACTAAACTGACTGACTCTACCCAGCAGAAACAAAGCTGAAAGACATGTGGCTCTCGCAAAAGCCAGACCTAGACTTAACTGTTTTTTTTGGTCCAACCCTGTGCATGGGGACGAGGTTGGACTAGGTAATCTTGCCCCAGCTCTTCTGCAAACATCTGCATAGAAATTAGCTGGGAAACATCATGTGACCAAGGCATCACTCATCCTTATATAGCATAATGCAAAGGTTCAATACTTGAACACTCACATGATACCTCATTGTATGCAATTATGGCAATGCAATGTGCAAATACAGCTTTGCAAATGATCGACACGTAACACGCCTACTGTTACGCCGAGCGCTCCGGGTCCCCGCTCCTCCCCGGAGCGCTCGCTTCACTCTCCCCGCTGCAGCGCTCCGGTCAGATCCACTGACCCGGGGCGCTGCGATTCCGCTGCCAGCCGGGATGCGATTCGCGATGCGGGTAGCGCCCGCTCGCGATGCGCACCCCGGCTCCCGTACCTGACTCGCTCTCCCTCGGTCCTGTCCCGGCGCGCGCGGCCCCGCTCCCTAGGGCGCGCGCGCGCCGGGTCTTTGCGATTTAAAGGGCCACTGCGCCGCTGATTGGCGCAGTGATTCCAATTAGTGTCTTCACCTGTGCACTTCCCTATATCACCTCACTTCCCCTGCACTTCCTTGCCGGATCTTGTTGCCATTGTGCCAGTGAAAGCGTTCCTTGTGTGTTCCTAGCCTGTGTTCCAGACCTCCTGCCGTTGCCCCTGACTACGATCCTTGCTGCCTGCCCCGACCTTCTGCTACGTCCGACCTTGCTTCTGTCTACTCCCTTGTACCGCGCCTATCTTCAGCAGCCAGAGAGGTTGAGCCGTTGCTAGTGGATACGACCTGGTCACTACCGCCGCAGCAAGACCATCCCGCTTTGCGGCGGGCTCTGGTGAAAACCAGTAGTGGCTTAGAACCGATCCACTAGCACGGTCCACGCCAATCCCTCTCTGGCACAGAGGATCCACTACCTGCCAGCCGGCATCGTGACAGTAGATCCGGCCATGGATCCCGCTGAAGTTCCTCTGCCAGTTGTCGCTGACCTTACCACGGTGGTCGCCCAGCAGTCACAACAGATAGCGCAACAAGGCCAACAGCTGTCTCAACTGACCGTTATACTACAGCAGTTACTACCACAGCTTCAGCAGTCATCTCCTCCACCGGCTCCTGCACCTCCTCCGCAGCGAGTGGCCGCTCCTGGTCTACGCCTATCCTTGCCGGATAAATTTGATGGGGACTCTAAGTTTTGCCGTGGCTTTCTTTCCCAATGTTCCCTGCATCTGGAGATGATGTCGGACCTGTTTCCCACTGAAAGGTCTAAGGTGGCTTTCGTAGTCAGCCTTCTGTCTGGAAAAGCCCTGTCTTGGGCCACACCGCTCTGGGACCGCAATGACCCCGTCACTGCCTCTGTACACTCCTTCTTCTCGGAAATCCGAAGTGTCTTTGAGGAACCTGCCCGAGCCTCTTCTGCTGAGACTGCCCTGTTGAACCTGGTCCAGGGTAATTCTTCCGTTGGCGAGTATGCCGTACAATTCCGTACTCTTGCTTCAGAATTATCCTGGAATAATGAGGCCCTCTGCGCGACCTTTAAAAAAGGCCTATCCAGCAACATTAAAGATGTTCTGGCCGCACGAGAAATTCCTGCTAATCTACATGAACTTATTCACCTAGCCACTCGCATTGACATGCGTTTTTCCGAAAGGCGTCAGGAACTCCGCCAAGATATGGACTCTGTTCGCACGAGGCGTTTCTTCTCCTCGGCTCCTCTCTCCTCTGGTCCCCTGCAATCTGTTCCTGTGCCTCCCGCCGTGGAGGCTATGCAGGTCGACCGGTCTCGCCTGACACCTCAAGAGAGGACACGACGCCGTATGGAGAACCTCTGCCTGTACTGTGCTAGTACCGAACACTTCCTGAGGGATTGTCCTATCCGTCCTCCCCGCCTGGAAAGACGTACGCTGACTCCGCACAAAGGTGAGACAGTCCTTGATGTCTACTCTGCTTCTCCACGTCTTACTGTGCCTGTGCGGATGTCTGCCTCTGCCTTCTCCTTCTCTACTGTGGCCTTCTTGGACTCTGGATCTGCAGGAAATTTTATTTTGGCCTCTCTCGTCAACAAGTTCAACATCCCAGTGACCAGTCTCGCCAGACCCCTTTACATCAATTGTGTAAACAATGAAAGATTGGACTGTACCATACGTTTCCGCACGGAGCCCCTTCTTATGAGCATCGGATCTCATCACGAGAGGATTGAACTTTTGGTCCTCCCCAATTGCACCTCGGAAATTCTCCTTGGACTTCCCTGGCTTCAACTTCATTCCCCAACCCTGGATTGGTCCACTGGGGAGATCAAGAGTTGGGGGTCCTCTTGTTCCAAGAACTGTCTAAAACCGGTTCCCAGTAACCCTTGCCGTAACTCTGTGGTTCCTCCAGTAACCGGTCTCCCTAAGGCCTATATGGACTTCGCGGATGTTTTCTGCAAAAAACAAGCTGAGACTCTACCTCCTCACAGGCCTTATGATTGTCCTATCGACCTCCTCCCGGGCACTACTCCACCCCGGGGCAGAATTTATCCTCTCTCTGCCCCAGAGACTCTTGCCATGTCTGAATACGTCCAGGAGAATCTAAAAAAGGGCTTTATCCGTAAATCCTCCTCTCCTGCCGGAGCCGGATTTTTCTTTGTGTCCAAAAAAGATGGCTCCCTACGTCCTTGCATTGACTACCGCGGTCTTAATAAAATCACGGTTAAGAACCGCTACCCCTTACCCCTCATCTCTGAACTCTTTGATCGCCTCCAAGGTGCCCACATCTTTACTAAATTGGACTTAAGAGGCGCCTATAACCTCATCCGCATCAGAGAGGGGGATGAGTGGAAAACGGCATTTAACACCAGAGATGGACACTTTGAGTATCTGGTCATGCCCTTTGGCCTGTGCAACGCCCCTGCCGTCTTCCAAGACTTTGTTAATGAAATTTTTCGTGATCTGTTATACTCCTGTGTTGTTGTATATCTGGACGATATCCTAATTTTTTCTGCCAATCTAGAAGAACACCGCCAGCATGTCCGTATGGTTCTTCAGAGACTTCGTGACAATCAACTCTATGCCAAAATTGAGAAATGTCTGTTTGAATGCCAATCTCTTCCTTTTCTAGGATATTTGGTCTCTGGCCAGGGACTACAGATGGATCCAGACAAACTCTCTGCCGTCTTAGATTGGCCACGCCCCTCCGGACTCCGTGCTATCCAACGCTTTTTGGGGTTCGCCAATTATTACAGGCAATTTATTCCACATTTTTCTACCGTTGTGGCTCCTATCGTGGCTTTAACCAAAAAAAATGCTGATCCCAAGTCTTGGCCTCCTCAAGCAGAAGACGCCTTTAAACGACTCAAGTCTGCCTTTTCTTCGGCTCCCGTGCTCTCCAGACCTGACCCTTCCAAACCCTTCCTATTGGAGGTTGATGCCTCCTCAGTGGGAGCTGGAGCTGTTCTTCTACAAAAAAATTCTTCCGGGCATGCTGTCACTTGTGGTTTTTTCTCTAGGACCTTCTCTCCAGCGGAGAGGAACTACTCCATCGGGGATCGAGAGCTTCTAGCCATTAAATTAGCACTTGAGGAATGGAGGCATCTGCTGGAGGGATCAAGTTTTCCTGTTATTATCTACACCGACCACAAGAACCTCTCCTACCTCCAGTCTGCCCAACGGCTGAATCCTCGCCAGGCCCGGTGGTCTCTGTTCTTTGCCCGATTTAATTTTGAGATTCACTTTCGTCCTGCCGATAAGAACATTAGGGCCGATGCTCTCTCTCGTTCCTCGGATGCCTCAGAAGTTGAACTCTCTCCGCAACACATCATTCCACCTGACTGCCTGATCTCCACTTCTCCTGCCTCCATCAGGCAAACTCCTCCAGGAAAGACCTTTGTTTCTCCACGCCGACGCCTCGGAATCCTCAAATGGGGTCACTCCTCCCATCTCGCAGGTCATGCGGGCATCAAGAAATCTGTGCAACTCATCTCCCGCTTCTATTGGTGGCCGACTCTGGAGACGGATGTTGTGGACTTTGTGCGAGCCTGCACTATCTGTGCCCGGGATAAGACTCCTCGCCAGAAGCCCGCTGGTTTTCTTCATCCCCTGCCTGTCCCCGAACAGCCTTGGTCTCTGATTGGTATGAATTTTATTACTGATTTACCCCCTTCCCGTGGCAACACTGTTATTTGGGTGGTCGTTGATCGATTCTCCAAAATGGCACATTTCATCCCTCTTCCTGGTCTTCCTTCAGCGCCTCAGTTGGCTAAACAATTTTTTGTACACATTTTTCGTCTTCACGGGTTGCCTACGCAGATTGTCTCGGATAGAGGCGTCCAATTTGTGTCTAAATTCTGGAGGGCTCTCTGTAAACAACTCAAGATTAAATTAAATTTTTCTTCTGCATATCATCCCCAGTCCAATGGACAAGTAGAAAGAATTAACCAGATCTTGGGTGATTATTTGCGACATTTTGTTTCCTCCCGCCAGGATGACTGGGCAGATCTCCTTCCATGGGCCGAATTCTCGTATAACTTCAGGGTCTCTGAATCTTCCTCCAAATCCCCATTTTTCGTGGTGTACGGCCGTCACCCTCTTCCCCCCCTCCCTACCCCCTTGCCCTCTGGTCTGCCCGCTGTGGATGAAATTTCTCGTGACCTTTCCATCATATGGAGAGAGACCCAAAATTCTCTCTTACAGGCTTCATCACGCATGAAGAAGTTCGCGGATAAGAAAAGAAGAGCTCCTCCCGTTTTTTCCCCTGGAGACAAGGTATGGCTCTCCGCTAAATATGTCCGCTTCCGTGTCCCTAGCTACAAGTTGGGACCACGCTATCTTGGTCCTTTCAAAATTTTGTGTCAAATTAATCCTGTCTCTTATAAACTTCTTCTTCCTCCTTCTCTTCGTATCCCTAATGCCTTTCACGTCTCTCTTCTCAAACCACTCATCCTCAACCGTTTTTCTCCCAAATCTGTTCCTCCCACTCCTGTTTCCGGCTCCTCGGACATCTTCTCTGTCAAAGAGATCTTAGCTTCCAAAAAGGTCAGAGGGAAAACTTTTTTTTTAGTGGACTGGGAGGGTTGTGGTCCTGAAGAGAGATCCTGGGAACCTGAGGACAACATCCTAGACAAAAGTCTGCTCCTCAGGTTCTCAGGCTCTAAGAAGAGGGGGAGACCCAAGGGGGGGGGGTACTGTTACGCCGAGCGCTCCGGGTCCCCGCTCCTCCCCGGAGCGCTCGCTTCACTCTCCCCGCTGCAGCGCTCCGGTCAGATCCACTGACCCGGGGCGCTGCGATTCCGCTGCCAGCCGGGATGCGATTCGCGATGCGGGTAGCGCCCGCTCGCGATGCGCACCCCGGCTCCCGTACCTGACTCGCTCTCCCTCGGTCCTGTCCCGGCGCGCGCGGCCCCGCTCCCTAGGGCGCGCGCGCGCCGGGTCTTTGCGATTTAAAGGGCCACTGCGCCGCTGATTGGCGCAGTGATTCCAATTAGTGTCTTCACCTGTGCACTTCCCTATATCACCTCACTTCCCCTGCACTTCCTTGCCGGATCTTGTTGCCATTGTGCCAGTGAAAGCGTTCCTTGTGTGTTCCTAGCCTGTGTTCCAGACCTCCTGCCGTTGCCCCTGACTACGATCCTTGCTGCCTGCCCCGACCTTCTGCTACGTCCGACCTTGCTTCTGTCTACTCCCTTGTACCGCGCCTATCTTCAGCAGCCAGAGAGGTTGAGCCGTTGCTAGTGGATACGACCTGGTCACTACCGCCGCAGCAAGACCATCCCGCTTTGCGGCGGGCTCTGGTGAAAACCAGTAGTGGCTTAGAACCGATCCACTAGCACGGTCCACGCCAATCCCTCTCTGGCACAGAGGATCCACTACCTGCCAGCCGGCATCGTGACACCTACCCTCGCGTGTTACATGTCCCTGCCCCATAGCACGTGACCCGCCCTACCTGCGGCGTCCCCCGTTGTTATGATGTGGTGACCCAGTACAGAATCACATGCTCTTCTGTACTCCTGACCATCTTTGCAACCTTGAACACTTACATGATACCTCATTGTACACAGATTTACACAGTACCCAATATACAGATTTATACAGTACCCAATACACAGATTTAAACAGTACCCAATACACAGATTTATACAGTACCCAATATACAGATTTACACAGTACCCAGGACACAGATTTATACAGTACCCAATACACAGATTTATACAGTACCCAATACAGAGATTTACACAGTACCCAATACACAGATTTACACAGTACCCAATATACAGATTTACACAGTACCCAATACACAGATTTACACAGTACCCAATATACAGATTTATACAGTACCCAATACACAGATTTAAACAGTACCCCATACACAGATTTATACAGTACCCAATATACAGATTTACACAGTACCCAGGACACAGATTTATACAGTACCCAATACACAGATTTATACAGTACCCAATACAGAGATTTACACAGTACCCAATACACAGATTTACACAGTACCCAATATACAGATTTACACAGTACCCAATACACAGATTTACACAGTACCCAATATACAGATTTATACAGTACCCAATACACAGATTTAAACAGTACCCCATACACAGATTTATACAGTACCCAATATACAGATTTACACAGTACCCAGGACACAGATTTATACAGTACCCAATATACAGATTTACACAGTACCCAATACACAGATTTACACAGTACCCAATACACAGATTTACACAGTACCCAATATACAGATTTATACAGTACCCAATACACAGATTTACACAGTACCCAATACACAGATTTACACAGTACCCAATATAAAGATTTACACAGTACCCAATATACAGATTTACACAGTACCCAATACACAGATTTACACAGTACCCAATACACAGATTTACACAGTACCCAATATACAGATTTACACAGTACCCAATATACAGATTTACACAGTACCCAATATACAGATTTACACAGTACCCAATACACAGATTTACACAGTACCCAATACACAGATTTACACAGTACCCAATACACAGATTTACACAGCTCCCAATACACAGATTTACACAGTACCCAATACACAGATTTACACAGTACCCAATACACAGATTTATACAGTACCCAATACACAGATTTACACAGTACCCAATACACAGATTTACACAGTACCCAATACACAGATTTACACAGCTCCCAATACACAGATTTACACAGTACCCAATACACAGATTTACACAGTACCCAATACACAGATTTATACAGTACCCAATACACAGATTTACACAGTACCCAATACACAGATTTACACAGTACCCAATATAAAGATTTACACAGTACCCAATATACAGATTTACACAGTACCCAATACACAGATTTACACAGTACCCAATACACAGATTTACACAGTACCCAATATACAGATTTACACAGTACCCAATATACAGATTTACACAGTACCCAATATACAGATTTACACAGTACCCAATACACAGATTTACACAGTACCCAATACACAGATTTACACAGTACCCAATACACAGATTTACACAGCTCCCAATACACAGATTTACACAGTACCCAATACACAGATTTACACAGTACCCAATACACAGATTTACACAGTACCCAATACACAGATTTACACAGTACCCAATACACAGATTTACACAGTACCCAATACACAGATTTATACAGTACCCAATACACAGATTTACACAGCTCCCAATACACAGATTTACACAGTACCCATTACACAGATTTACACAGTACCCAATACACAGATTTACACAGTACCCAATACACAGATTTACACAGTACCCAATACACAGATTTATACAGTACCCAATACACAGATTTACACAGTACCCAATACACAGATTTATACAGTACCCAATACACAGATTTACACAGTACCCAATACACAGATTTACACAGTACCCAATACACAGATTTACACAGTACCCAATATACATATTTACACAGCTCCCAATACACAGATTTACACAGTACCCAATACACAGATTTACACAGTACCCAATACACAGATTTACACAGTACCCAATATACAGATTTACACAGTACCCAATATACAGATTTACACAGTACCCAATATACAGATTTACACAGTACCCAATACACAGATTTACACAGTACCCAATACACAGATTTACACAGTACCCAATATACAGATTTACACAGCTCCCAATACACAGATTTACACATTACCCAATACACAGATTTACACAGTACCCAATATACAGATTTACACAGTACCCAATATACAGATTTACACAGTACCCAATACACAGATTTACACAGTACCCAATACACAGATTTACACAGTACCCAATATACAGATTTACACAGTACCCAATATACAGATTTACACAGTACCCAATACACAGATTTACACAGTACCCAATACACAGATTTACACAGTACCCAATATACAGATTTACACAGTACCCAATACACAGATTTACACAGTACCCAATATACAGATTTACACAGATTTACACAGTACCCAATACACAGATTTACACAGTACCCAATATACAGATTTACACAGCTCCCAATACACAGATTTACACAGTACCCAATACACAGATTTACACAGTACCCAATATACAGATTTACACAGTACCTAATACACAGATTTACACAGTACCCAATACACAGATTTATACCGTACCCAATACACAGATTTACACAGTACCCAATACACAGATTTACACAGTACCCAATATACAGATTTACACAGTACCCAATACACAGATTTACACAGTACCCAATACACAGATTTACACAGTACCCAATATACAGATTTACACAGCTCCCAATACACAGATTTACACAGTACCCAATACACAGATTTACACAGTACCCAATATACAGATTTACACAGTACCCAATACACAGATTTACACAGTACCCAATACACAGATTTATACAGTACCCAATACACAGATTTACACAGTACCCAATATACAGATTTACACAGTACCCAATACACAGATTTACACAGTACCCAATACAAAGTTTTCTCAACTTCACAAAGATTACAGGGATCAGTACTGGGGCCACTTCTTTTCAATGGGGGATATTTATCAAAGCTGTCTATGTCCCGCATCAATATAGACCAAACTACAGAGGGTTAGGCCGGTCTATTGTGCGCCTAATTTATTAAATGGTGCACGGCTCTTGATAAATGCTGTGCACAGAATTCAGGATCTATGCTTTAGTCTATATTTAAACCTGCTCCAACATGGTCTGACATTTCGGCGTACTTTCAGCCGATGCAACTTGTCGCTGAAAAGTCGCTTTTGATAAATTCAACACCAATGCATTTTCAATGCATTTCAGTCTAAAATAGACTAGAATGCATCATGTTGTAAAAATCCTCTAGAGCAAACGTTGCAGAAAAGTCGCACATATTTAGACTGCGACTTTCTGTGCGACAAATTTAGACAGGAAAAACCTGTCTAAATCCTTTGATTAATCGTGTTTATTGATCGCCTTTTAGAGGGATTACAGAGTAGAATTTCTATATTTGCAGATTACACTAAACTGGGTAAGGTGAATAGTGGATGAAAACATAATATTACAGAGGGATCTGGGGAAGCTGGAGGCTTAGGCACTGATATGGCAAATGAAGTATAATGTGGATAAATGTAAGGTTACGCATTTGGGGGTACTGGTGGACAATTAGCTCAACTTTAATCATCAATGCCAGGCAGCTGCTGCCAAGGCTAATAGTCATGGGATGTATCAAGAGAGGCAAAGAGGCTTGTGGCATAGTTTGCCTCGGTATAAAAAATGGACTAGAGATGAGCGAACTTTAGAAAAATTTCATTTGGCCGATTCTCCGAATTTCCCCCCCAAATTTGTTTCGGGTCAAATTTGTTTGCGGAGAATCTATATTAAAAATGCCTATTTCTAGCCTACAGAGAGCCCCAATAGGGGTTTAGAACACTTTGCTGTGTTCTAACACGCATATGGAGTGTGCTGGGGTAGTAAAATGGTACTGTTATTCAGTATGACATGCAGATTACCGGCATCGCTATTAGAATCACTGCCGCAGAGCGGCACAACAACAGAGCCTGGAGGTGGCATCAGTATGAGGAGCCCATATAGTGGCTGAATGACACAGCGTGGAGGTGTTGGCAGCATGAGGAGACCGTCTAGTGGCTGAATGACACAGCATGGAGGTGTTGGCAGCATGAGGACACCATATAGTGGCTGAATGACACAGCATGGAGGTGTTGGCAGCATGAGGAGACCATATAGTGGCTGAATGACACAGCGTGGAGTTGTTGGCAGCATGAGGAGACCGTATAGTGGCTGAATGACACAGCGTGGAGTTGTTGGCAGCATGAGGAGACCGTATAGTGGCTGAATGACACAGCATGGAGGTGTTGGGAGCATGAGGACACCATATAGTTGTTGAATGACACAGCGTGGAGGTGTTGGCAGCATGAGGAGACCATATAGTGGCTGAATGACACAGTGTGGACATGTTGGCAGCATGAGGAGACCGTATAGTGGCTGAATGACACAGCATGGAGGTGTTGGGAGCATGAGGACACCATATAGTTGTTGAATGACACAGCGTGGAGGTGTTGGCAGCATGAGGAGACCATATAGTGGCTGAATGACACAGTGTGGACATGTTGGCAGCATGAGGAGACCGTATAGTGGCTGAATGACACAGCGTGGAGGTGTTGGCAGCATGAGGAGACCACATAGTGGCTGAATGACACAGTATGGAGGTGTTGGCAGCATGAGGAGACCGTATAGTGGCTGAATGACACAGTGTGGAGGTGCTGGCAGCATGAGGAGACCATATAGTGGCTGAATGACACAGCGTGGAGGTGTTGGCAGCATAAAGAGACCATATAGTGGCTGAATGACACAGCCTGGAGGTGTTTGCAGCATGAGGAGATCATATAGTGGCTGAATGACACAGCCTGGAGGTGTTGGCAGCATTAGGAGACCATATAGTGGCTTAATAACACAGTGTGGAGGTGTTGGCAGCATGAGGAGACCATATAGTGGCTGAATGACACAGCTTGGATGTGCCTGAAGCATGAGGAGACCATATAGGGACTGAATGACACAGTGTGGAGGTGTTGGCAGCATGAGGAGACCATATAGTGGCGAAATGACACAGCCTGGAGGTGTTGGCAGCAGCATGAGGAGACCTGATTCATCTTCACAAAGGTCAGTCTCTCCACATTTTTTGTCGACAGACGAGTTCTCCTTGGGGTGACTATGGCCCCCGCCGCACTAAACACCCGCTCTGATGTCACACTACTGGCCGGGCAGGAGAGATTTTCTGGGGAAAACTCTGCTAGTTGCGGCCACAAATCAAGTTTGGTTGCCAAGAAGTCCAGCGGATCTTCAAAGTGTGTTGGCATGGGCATGTCAAGGTATGTCACCACCTGCTAGTTCAGGTTCTGCTCCAGGTCTACCTGCTGCTGATGAGTTGCTTCACTATGCGGGTGAAGAAAGCTACTCATCAGCGACTGTAGACTCAGGCTGCTGCTGATGGAGCTGGTACTGCTCCTGCCACCCCACCCCTTCCCAGCAGCCATGGCAGTGGAAGGTGAGCGCAGAGGGCCCCCCGAGTCAGACCTGCGAGAGGATGAACGATGGTGCCAATAGGCATCACCCAACTGACTACATAGGAGGCCTCTGTAGTAGGTCAGTTTGTCCTCCCTCTCAGTGGGTGTAAAAAAGGACCCTATTTTGTGGTGGTAGCGAGGGTCCAATAAGGTAGAGATCCAGAAGTCATCCTGCTGCCGTATGGTGACAATTCGTCTGTCATTATGAAAGCACATGAGCATGCATCGTGCCATTTGTGCAAGTGACTCGGAGGGACTAACTGCCTCCATCTCCACTGCATACAGCCACGGTGTGTCTGGGTCCTCTGTCTCGCCTTCCTCATAACCCACTAGCTCCTCTGGCTGCTCCTGCTCCTCCTCTCCTGTCAAATGACTATAAAAAACACCCATTTAACCAAACCTAAACTGTGCTCCACTGTGCCCCTCCCCCTCCTCCTCCTTCAGTCCAGCCCCCACAGGGCTCATGTGGCCGTGAGATGGAGGCCTCACGTCTCCAGTGCCCTGACCAGCCATCGTTCCAACACATGTTGTGGGAAATGAAGCAGTGGAATGATGTTGTTCATCCCGTAATCCTGGTGATTAAAGGGGTATTCCAGGAAAAAACTTTTTTTTATATATATCAACTGGCTCCAGAAAGTTAAACAGATTTGTAAATTACTTCTATTAAAAAATGTTCATCCTTTCAATACTTATGAGCTTCTGAAGTTAAGGTTGTTCTTTTCTGTCTAAGTGCTCTCTGATGACACCTGTCTCGAGAAACGCGCAGTTTAGAAGAGGTTTGCTATGGGGATTTGCTTCTAAACTGGGTTTTTCCCGAGACACGTGTCATCAGAGAGCACTTAGACAGAAAAGAACAACCTTAACTTCAGAAGCTCATAAGTACTGAAAGGATTAACATTTTTTAATAGAAGTAATTTACAAATCTGTTTAACTTTCTGGAGCCAGTTGATATATATATATAAAAAAGTTTTTTTCCTGGATAACCCCTTTAACTAATAATGTGGCTTTCTCAAAGGGCCTGAGCAAACGGCAGGCGTCACGTATGAGCGGCCACTGGTTGACATTGAAGTTACACAGGGGAGTACCCCTATCCGCTTGGATCATCAAGAAATCGGTGATGGCTTTTCTTTGTTCGTACAGTCGGTCCAACATATGGAGGGCATAATTCCAACGTGTGGCAACGTCACAAATCAGACTGTATTGGGGGATACCGTTCTGACGCTGCAGCTCAAGGAGGGTGTGCTTTGCAGTGTACGAGTGGCTGAAGTGCATGCAAAGTTTCCTTTCCATTGTTGGGATGTCTTGCAGATGGGGGGGAACACTTCAGGAACTGTAGCACAACCATATTGATCACGTGTGCCATGCAGGGCGCATGTCTCAGGCTTCCTTGTAGCAGCGCAGACAAGATGTTCTTCCTGTTGTCGGTCACCATGGTTCCCATTTCCAGTTTCCAGTTCCTGATTAATGATTTTTAGCAGTTCCTCCCCTGTGTGACTCCGTTCACCAAGGCAAACCATGTGAAGAACAGTGAGACACCTCCGTGCCCTGCACACATAGTATGCTGGAGGGGCACTGAGACTTGTACGTGCAGTGGAGGCTGAGGAAACGGTGGAGGATGAGGAGGCGGAGTCACACATTGTCACTAGACCAACGGCCTGAGAGCGTGGAGGCAGAAGCGGCGTGACTTGTCCAAGTTGCTGTTGTGGCTGTGCAGGAACCACATTTACCCAGTGGGCCGTAAAGGACATGTATTGTCCCTGACCGTAGTTACAGCTCCACACATCAGCGCTACCGTGCACTTTGGTACACAACGACAGGCTCAAGGACTGGCCCACCTTCTGTTCCACAAAATTGTGCAGAGCTTGTACTGCCTTCTTCAAAAAGAAATGACGGCTTGGGACTCTCCACCTCGGCTCGGCAGAAGCCATCAGTTCTCTGAAAGGTGCAGAGTCCACCACTTGAAAAGGGAGGGACTGCAGCACCAGCAACATGGACAGGAGCACATTCAGTTTCTGTGCCGTTGGATGAGTGGGCGCATACTGTTGTCTCTTGGACATAACTTCGCCGATGGATTGCTGGCTGAATGAGTAACCCGAAGTAGGAGGAGCAGGAGCATCTGGAGCGACAGAAGATGAGTATGATACACAGCTCCCATCAGCTGAGGCGGTGGAGCCTTGGCTGGCTGAAACAGGGAGCTGTAACGGTGAGTGACAGCTGACTCGGGCCAAGCAAAAACGTCCCTGCCCATATAAGGGAGCGGCGGCCATTAATCTCTCTCTTGTTCCTGTGCTGCCAAGCAAACAGCATCGCTCTTTCCTCGTGGGCTGCTGATAGAGGAGGATCTGTGCAGCTGTCATCAGCAGCGACTAGGCCCAAGCCTTGTGGCAACAGCCATCTTACAAAACTGTGAGTTACCTCAATCCCTGTTAAGTCTGCAAGATCACCGGACCTAAACAGACCCCTAAATCCGGACGGATCTCTGCATCAATCCTAATTCTACTAGTCCTTTGGATAAGCTAATCTGTCAATCACTGCCATACTACATAGAGACTGTATTGCTAAGACTGTTGCTGTTAATTGGACGTACCGCAAGTACCTCAGTAAAGTTTATACAAGTTCATCTCTATTGTGGACCTTCATTCATTTAAAGGGGTAGTCCAGTGGTGAAAAACTTATCCCCTATCCTAAGGATAGGGGATAAGTTTGAGATCGCGGGGGGTCCGACCGCTGGGGCCCCCTGTGATCTCTGTACGGGGCCCTGGCTCTCTGCCGAGATAGCGGGTGTCGACCCCCGCACGAGGCGGCGGCCGACACGCCCCCTCAATACTTCTCAATGGTAGAGCCGGAGATTGCCGAAGGCAGCGCTTCTGCTCTGCCATAGAGTTGTATTGAGGGGGCGTGTCGGCCGCCGCCTCGTGCGGAGGTCGACACGCCCCCTTCCCGCAGGCTGTCGGGGCTCCGTACAGGAGATCGCGGGGGGCCCCAGCGGTCGGAGCCCCCGCGATCTGCAACTTATCCCCTATCCTTAGGATAGGGGATAAGTTGCTCACCACTGAGTCACCACTGGACTACTCCTTTAAGCACGCACCTATCGTTTCTGGGAAGGGTGGCAATAGGCCGAAGATTTACCTCAGCGTATTAACCCGCACCCTGGCGTCACGAGTGACAGGGGTCAAGTTAACCCCTCATATACCAAAGCAACACCCCAGCTACACTACACCCCCAAGGCCCTACCACACCACTTTCTGCCGACACATCACAGCATGTGGCCAGGTTAACATCCTCCGGATGCTTGATGGAAAAATGCCACACTGCCAAGTAACTGATTTCCCCCCCCAACAGTCCGCACTAATTGACTGCTACTGCCGCCGTCTCCAGGAACCCCTGTACCACTACCTCCCAGGAAGGTAGGCTGCCGCAAAGCAGGTGGTCTCCCCTGGGCACATTTGGCTAAAGAATTTGTACTTCTACCACCATGCTGACTGCCAACCATGCTACCACTTCACTGGCTCAGCTGCTGCCTCACGGGCAACCTGCAACTCTCTTCTCCTGATGATGATGAAGCCCATTTTGCATCCGGCTCCCAATTACAATCGGCTTCATCATCATCATCATCATCATCATCATCATCAACAAGTGTCTGCACGTTACTGATGTCCTCCTCAGGTTCCTCAACAGTGTCTGCTTCAGGACCCTGAACCCTGGCAACACCGCCTCCCATGTCACTCTCCGCATCACTACTTGGCCGCCTAGTGGGGGAAGCGGCGGATGTCTCCTCCCCTTCTTGGCTGTCCAGTAGCGGCTGACTGTCCTCTATTAGATCGTCCTCAGTGAATAGTGGAGCTGAACCCACAGCATAAGATACTTCTTTAGGGGAGGGAACAGCATAGGACAGAGGCAATGGGAGGACAGGGACTGCTCCCGGGCCATGCCAACTGAGGGTTGTGTCTGAGGAACCCACCGACTGTTGACTGGGGGTATCAGATGTCACTTGTGATTTAGTGGATGGCCGTTTTAACCAATCGATGACGGCAGATGGGTTGCTGGTCAAGACATGACCGGTAGCTGATACCAGGAGCTCAGGCCTCTCGCTGCAACTCCTGCTGCCACTCGCCCCTAGTCTACTGCGACCTCTGCCTGATGAATTTAGGCCTCTGCCACTCCTCTGTACACGTCCTGGCACTTCTCTGCTTGACATACTTAGTGTGTATATAAAGGGGAGTACAATACGCTTCACTACGTTTAAAACAGTATTTGTCTAGAACAGCAGCAGGTGTGTACTTCTGACTGTCCTTTAACAGTATCGAGGCCCTTGACAGATTAACAGGTACAAAATAGTACTCTGCTTAGATGTACGTATTTGGTATGCACTTATAAGGGCAGAAAAATGCGCTACAGTACACTTAAAAAAAGTATCTGAGTACAACACCAGCTGGTGAGTACTTTTGTAATGGACTTTCACAGTATCTAGGCCCTTGACAGATTAACAGTTACAAAATAGTACACTACTTAGATGTAGGTATGTGGTATGCATTTATAAGGGCAGAAAAATGCGCTAAAGTGCTAGAGTACAACACCAGCTGGTAAGTAATTTTGTCTTGACTTTCACAGTATCTAGGCCCTTGATAGATTAACAGGTACAAAATAGTACACTACTTAGATGTAGGTATGCGGTATGCACTTATGAGGGCAGAAAAATGTGCTACACTACGCGTAATAAACATATTGGAGTAAAACACCAGCCGGTGATTACTTTTGGCTGTCCTTTCACATTATGTAGGTCCTTGACAGATTAACAGGTAAAAAATAGTACACTACTTTGATGTACGTATGTGGTATGCACTTATTAGGGCAGAAAAATGCGCTACAGTATGCTTAAAAAACTTATTTTTGCACAACACCAGCAGTACCCAACAGTGCTGCAGCACACAGTCGCAGTGTACTAAGCACAAAATTGCACTCTTTCACAGAATTTTAGAAATGTACTGCTGGGTATGTCTTGTACCATCTACAGACTAGTATAACCAGCAGACCATTTGTGGTAGAACAAACAGGGCAGAAAAATGTGCTACAGTACGCTTAAAAAAAGTATTGGAGTAAAATACCAGCCAGTGATTACTTTTGGCTGTCCTTTCACAGTATGTAGGCCCTTGACAAATTAACAAGTACAAAATAGCACACCATTTAGATGTTGGTATGTGGTATGCACTTATGAGGGCAGAAAAATTTGCTACTGTGCGCTTCAAAAATTATGTTTCATCACCAAGAAAGGTGACTTCTTAGGGGTGCTCTTTGGGATATTTTATTCTCAGATGAGCCAGAGACATTGTACTATATTTGTATGATTACGATTGGAGTTTGTGTATGTTCCCCCATAATAGGTTAGGTAGCAGATGTTCCCCCACAATAGGTTAGGCAGCAGATGTTCCCCCACAATAGGTTAGGCAGCAGATATTCCCCCACAATAGGTTAGGCAGCAGATATTCCCCCACAATTGATTAGGTAGCAGATGTTCCCCCACAATTGGTTAGGCAGCAGATGTTCCCCCACAATTGGTTAGGCAGCAGAAGTTCCCCCACAATTGGTTAGGCAACAGATGTTCCCCCACAATTGGTTAGGCAACAAATGTTCCCCCACAATTATTTTAGGCAACAGATGTTCCCCCACAATTAGGTTAGACAGCAGATGTTCCCCAACAATTAGGTTAGGCAGCAGATGTTCCCCCACAATTAGATTAGGCTGCAGATGTGATCTACATGGGTATCTATGAGAGATGGGGGAGAAGGAATCTATAGTCATGTGACAGCGGGACTCTCAAATCTTACTGACCACAGGGATGATATGAAACGGGAGGGGTTATTATCTAGGGCTCGAGTCCTGCCGGAACACATGGGATTGGCGTTCCTTCACTTTATCCAGAGAAGGAGCATCATCCCTGTTACAGTAGTCTTGCAGGACTCCCTCCTCCTCCCCTGACACAACCAGCGAGATGATGGAGGTGTAGGACCTGTGATGATGTCACCATCACATGTTAGGGGTGGAGCTCAGCTGTGCAGAATAGGAGAGATCGTGGCTGAAGGACCTGTTATTATGTTGTGGAGAAGGTGGGGCTAAGCTGGAGTGCAGGTCACCCCAGTACTAAGGTAATTACAGTGTGTCACCCCAGTAGTAAGGAGAATACATGAGGAGGAGGTTTGTTACAGTGTGTCACCCCATTAGTAAGGAGATTACATGAGGAAGTTTGTTACAGTGTGTCACCCCAGTAGTAAGGAGATTACATGAGGAGGAGGTTTGTTATAGTGTGTCACCCCAATAGTAAGGAGATTACATGAGGAGGAGGTGTGTTAGATTGTGTCACCACAGTAATAAGGTGATTGCAAGAGAAGAAGGAGGTTTGTTTCAGTGTGTCACCCAAGTAGTAAGGTCATTACATAAGAAGGAGGAGTTTCGTTACAGTGTGCACCCGCCCAGTAATAAGGTGATTACATGAGGCGGAAAAGTTTGTTAGAGTGTGTCAACCAAACAATATGGTAATTGCATGAGAAGGAGGAGGTTTGTTGTAGTGTGTTATCAGTGTGTCACCCCAGTAGTAAGTTGATTACATAGGAGGAGGTTTGTTACAGTGTGTCACCCCAGGAGTAAGGAGATTACATGAGGAGGAGATTTGTTACAGTGTGTCACCCCAGTAGTAAGGAGATTACATGAGGAGGAGATTTGTTACAGTGTGTCACCCCAGTAGTAAGGAGATTAGATGGGGAGGAGGTTTGTTACAGTGTGTCACCCCAGTAGTAAGGAGATAACATGAGGAGGAGGTTTGTTATACCACTGTGTGTATTACCCCTGTACTGTGACATCACTGTGTGTATTATCCCTGTACTGTGACATCACTGTGTATATTATCCCTTTACTGTGACATCACTGTGTATTATCCCTGTCCTGTGATATCACTGTGTGTATTATCCCAGTACTCTGACATCACTTAGTGTATTATCCCTGTACTGTGACATCACTGTGTGTATTATCCCTGTACTGTGACATCACTTTGTGTATTATCCCTGGCATAATACACACAGTGATGTCACAGTACAGGGATAATAAATATAGTTATGTCATAGTACAAAGATAATACACACAGTGATGTCACAGTACAGGGATAATACACACAGTGATGTCACAGTACAGAGATAATACACACAGTGATGTCACAGTACAGGGATAATACACACAGTGATGTCACAGTACAGGGATAATACACAGTGATGTCATAGTACAGGGATAACACACAGTGATGTCACAGTACAGGGATAATACACACAGTGATGCCCCAGTACAGAGATAATACACACAGTGATGTCGCAATACAGAGATAATACACACAGTGATGTCACAGTATAGAGATAATAGACACAGTGATGTCACAGTACAGGGATAATACACAGTGATGTCACAGTACAGGGATAATACACAGTGATGTCACAGTACAGGGATAATACACAGTGATGTCACAGTACAGGGATAATACACAGTGATGTCACAGTACATACAGGGATAATACACACAGTGATGTCACAGTACAGGAATAATACACACAGTGATGTCACAGTACAGGGATAATACACAGTGATGTCACAGTACTGGAATGATACACACAGTGATGTCACAGTACAGGGATAATACACGGTGATGTCACAATACAGGGATATTACACAGTGATGTCTCAGTACAGGAATAATAAACAGTGATGTCACAGTACAGGGATAATACACAGTGATGTCACAGTACAGGGAAAATACACAGTGATGTTACAGTACAGGGATAATATACACAGTGATTTCACAGTACAGGGATAATATACACAGTGATGTCACAGTACAGGGAAAATATACACAGTGATGTCACAGTACAGGGATAATACACACAGCGATGTCACAGTACAGGGATAATACACACAGTGCTGTCACAGTACAGGGATTGTACACAGTTATGTCACAGTACAGGGATAATACACACAGGGATGTCACAATACAGGGATAATACACACAATGATGTCACAGTACATAGGATAATACACACAGGGATGTCACAGTATAGGGATAATACACAGTGATGTCACAGTACATGGGATAATACATACAGTGATGTCACAGTACAGGGATAATACACAGTGATGTCACAGTACAGGGATAATACACACAGTGATGTCACAGTACAGGGATATTACACAGTGATGTCACAGTACAGGGATAATACACACAGTGATGTCACAGTACAGGGATAATACACACTGTGATTTCACAGTACAGGATAATACACAGTGATGTCACAGTACAGGGATAATACACACAGTGATGTCACAGTACAGGGATAATACACAGTGATGTCACAGTACAGGCATAATACACAGTGATGTCACAGTACAGGGATAATACACACAGTGATGTCACAGTACAGGGATAATACACACAGTGATGTCACAGTACAGGGATAATACACAGTGATGTCACAGTACAGGGATAATACACACTGTGATTTCACAGTACAGAATAATACACAGTGATGTCACAGTGCAGGGATAATACACAGTGATGTCACAGTACAGGGATAATACACAGTGATGTCACAGTACAGGGATAATACACAGTGATGTCACAGTGCAGGGATAATACACAGTGATGTCACAGTACAGGGATAATACACACAGTACAGGGATAATACACAGTTATGTCACAGTACAGGGATAATACTCACAGTGGTGTCACAGTACAGGGAAAATACACACAGTGATGTCACAGTACAGGGATAATATACACAGTGATGTCGCAATACAGGGATAATACACACAGTGATGTCACAGTATAGAGATAATATACACAGTGATGTCACAGTACAGGGACAATACACCGTGATGTCACAGTACAGGGATAATACACAGTGATGTCACAGTACAGGGATAATACACACAGTGATGTCACTGTACAGGGATAATACACAGTGATGTCACAGTAGGTACAGGGATAATACACACAGTGATGTCACAGTACAGAGATAATACACACAGTGATGTCACAGTACAGGGATAATAAACACAGTGATGTCACAGTACAGGGATAATACACACAGTGATGTCACAGTACAGGGATAATACACACAGTGATGTCACAGTACAGGGATACAGGGATGTCACAGTACAGGAATGATACACACGGTGATGTCACAGTACAGGGATAATACACAGTGATGTCACAGTACAGGGATAATACACAGTGATGTCACAATACAGGGATATTACACAGTGATGTCTCAGTACAGGAATGATAAACAGTGATGTCACAGTACAGGGATAATACATAGTGATGTCACAGTACAGGGAAAATACACAGAGATGTCACAGTACAGAGATAATACACACAGTGATGTCACAGTACAAGAATAATATACACAGTGATTTCACAGTACAGGTATAATACATGCAGTGATGTCACAGTACAGGCATAATACACAGTGATGTCACAGTACAGGGATAATACACTCAGTGATGTCACAGTACAGGGATAATACACACTGTGATTTCACAGTACAGGATAATACACAGTGATGTCACAGTACAGGGATAATACACACAGTGATGTCAAAGTACAGGGATAATACAAAGTGATGTCACAGTACAGGCATAATACACAGTGATGTCACAGTACAGGGATAATACACAGTGATGTCACAGTACAGGGATAATACACACAGTGATGTCACAGTACAGGGATAATACACAGTGATGTCACAGTACAGGGATAATACACACTGTGATTTAACAGTACAGGATAATACACAGTGATGTCACAGTGCAGGGATAATACACAGTGATGTCACAGTACAGGGATAATACACAGTGATGTCACAGTACAGGGATAATACACAGTGATGTCACAGTGCAGGGATAATACACAGTGATGTCACAGTACAGGGATAATACACAGTTATGTCACAGTACAGGGATAATACACACAGTGGTGTCACAGTACAGGGAAAATACACACAGTGATGTCACAGTACAGGGATAATATATACAGTGATGTCGCAATACAGGGATAATACACACAGTGATGTCACAGTACATGGGATAATACACACAGTGATGTCACAGTACAGGGATAATACACAGTGATGTCACAATACAGGGATAATACACAGTGATTTCACAATACAGGGATAATACACACAGTGATGTCACAGTACAGGGATAATATACACAGTGATGTCACAGTACAGGGATAATACACAGTGATGTCACAGTAAAGGGATAATACACACAGTGATGTCACAGTACAGGGATAATACACACAGTGATGTCACAGTACTGGAATGATACACACGGTGATGTCACAGTACAGGGATAATACACAGTGATGTCACAATACAGGGATATTACACAGTGATGTCTCAGTACAGGAATAATAAACAGTGATGTCACAGTACAGGGATAATACACAGTGATGTCACAGTACAGGGAAAATACACAGTGATGTCACAGTACAGGGATAATATACACAGTGATGTCACAGTACAGGGATAATATACACAGTGATGTCACAGTACAGGGAAAATATACACAGTGATGTCACAGTACAGGGATAATACACACAGCGATGTCACAGTACAGGGATAATACACACAGTGCTGTCACAGTACAGGGATTGTACACAGTTATGTCACAGTACAGGGATAATACACACAGGGATGTCACAATACAGGGATAATACACACAATGATGTCACAGTACATGGGATAATACACACAGGGATGTCACAGTATAGGGATAATACACAGTGATGTCACAGAACATGGGATACTACACACAGTGATGTCACAGTACAGGGATAATACACAGTGATGTCACAGTACAGGGATAATACACACAGTGATGTCACAGTACAGGGATAATACACACTGTGATTTCACAGTACAGGATAATACACAGTGATGTCACAGTACAGGGATAATACACACAGTGATGTCACAGTACAGGGATAATACACAGTGATGTCACAGTACAGGCATAATACACAGTGATGTCACAGTACAGGGATAATACACACAGTGATGTCACAGTACAGGGATAATACACACAGTGATGTCACAGTACAGGGATAATACACAGTGATGTCACAGTACAGGGATAATACACAGTGATGTCACAGTACAGGGATAATACTCAGTGATGTCACAGTACAGGGATAATACACAGTGATGTCACAGTGCAGGGATAATACACAGTGATGTTACAGTACAGGGATAATACACAGTTATGTCACAGTACAGGGATAATACACACAGTGGTGTCACAGTATAGGGAAAATACACACAGTGATGTCACAGTACAGGGGTAATGTACACAGTGATGTCGCAATACAGGGATAATACACACAGTGATGTCACAGTATAGAGATAATATACACAGTGATGTCACAGTACAGGGACAATACACAGTGATGTCACCGTACAGGGATAATACACAGTGATGTCACAGTACAGGGATAATACACACAGTGATGTCACTGTACAGGGATAATACACAGTGATGTCACAGTAGGTACAGGGATAATACACACAGTGATGTCACAGTACAGAGATAATACACACAGTAATGTCACAGTACAGGGATAATACACACAGTGATGTCACAGTACAGGGATAATACACACAGTGATGTCACAGTACAGGGATAATACACACAGTGATGTCACAGTACAGGGATACAGGGATGTCACAGTACAGGAATGATACACATGGTGATGTCACAGTACAGGGATAATATACAGTGATGTCACAGTACAGGGATAATACACAGTGATGTCACAATACAGGGATATTACACAGTGATGTCTCAGTACAGGAATGATAAACAGTGATGTCACAGTACAGGGATAATACATAGTGATGTCACAGTACAGGGAAAATACACAGAGATGTCACAGTACAGAGATAATACACACAGTGATGTCACAGTACAAGAATAATATACACAGTGATTTCACAGTACAGGTATAATACATGCAGTGATGTCACAGTACAGGCATAATACACAGTGATGTCACAGTACAGGCATAATACACAGTGATGTCACAGTACAGGGATAATACACACAGTGATGTCACAGTACAGGGATAATACACACTGTGATTTCACAGTACAGGATAATACACAGTGATGTCACAGTACAGGGATAATACACACAGTGATGTCACAGTACAGGGATAATACACAGTGATGTCACAGTAGGTACAGGGATAATACACACAGTGATGTCACAGTACAGAGATAATACACACAGTGATGTCACAGTACAGGGATAATACACACAGTGATGTCACAGTACAGGGATAATACACACAGTGATGTCACAGTACAGGGATAATACACACAGTGATGTCACAGTACAGGGATACAGGGATGTCACAGTACAGGAATGATACACACGGTGATGTCACAGTACAGGGATAATACACAGTGATGTCACAGTACAGGGATAATACACAGTGATGTCACAATACAGGGATATTACACAGTGATGTCTCAGTACAGGAATGATAAACAGTGATGTCACAGTACAGGGATAATACATAGTGATGTCACAGTACAGGGAAAATACAAAGAGATGTCACAGTACAGAGATAATACACACAGTGATGTCACAGTACAAGAATAATATACACAGTGATTTCACAGTACAGGTATAATACATGCAGTGATGTCACAGTACAGGCATAATACACAGTGATGTCACAGTACAGGCATAATACACAGTGATGTAACAGTACAGGGATAATACACACAGTGATGTCACAGTACAGGGATAATACACACTGTGATTTCACAGTACAGGATAATACACAGTGATGTCACAGTACAGGGATAATACACAGTGATGTCACAGTACAGGGATAATACACACTGTGATTTCACAGTACAGGATAATACACAGTGATGTCACAGTGCAGGGATAATACACAGTGATGTCACAGTACAGGGATAATACACAGTGATGTCACAGTACAGGGATAATACACAGTGATGTCACAGTGCAGGGATAATACACAGTGATGTCACAGTACAGGGATAATACACAGTTATGTCACAGTACAGGGATAATACACACAGTGGTTTCACAGTACAGGGAAAATACACACAGTGATGTCACAGTACAGGGATAATATACACAGTGATGTCGCAATACAGGGATAATACACACAGTGATGTCACAGTACATGGGATAATACACACAGTGATGTCACAGTACAGGGATAATACACAGTGATGTCACAATACAGGGATAATACACAGTGATTTCACAGTACAGGGATAATACACAGTGATGTCACAGTACAGGGATAATATACACAGTAATGTCACAGTACAGGGATAATACACAGTGATGTCACAGTAAAGGGATAATACACACAGTGATGTCACAGTACAGGGATAATACACACAGTGATGTCACAGTACTGGAATGATACACACGGTGATGTCACAGTATAGGGATAATACACAGTGATGTCACAATACAGGGATATTACACAGTGATGTCTCAGTACAGGAATAATAAACAGTGATGTCACAGTACAGGGATAATACACAGTGATGTCACAGTACAGGGAAAATACACAGTGATGTCACAGTACAGGGATAATATACACAGTGATGTCACAGTACAGGGATAATATACACAGTGATGTCACAGTACAGGGAAAATATACACAGTGATGTCACAGTACAGGGATAATACACACAGCGATGTCACAGTACAGGGATAATACACACAGTGCTGTCACAGTACAGGGATTGTACACAGTTATGTCACAGTACAGGGATAATACACACAGGGATGTCACAATACAGGGATAATACACACAATGATGTCACAGTACATGGGATAATACACACAGGGATGTCACAGTATAGGGATAATACACAGTGATGTCACAATACATGGGATAATACACAGTGATGTCACAGTACAGGGATAATACACAGTGATGTCACAGTACAGGGATAATACACACAGTACAGGGATAATACACAGTTATGTCACAGTACAGGGATAATACACACAGTGGTGTCACAGTAGAGGGAAAATACACACAGTGATGTCACAGTACAGGGATAATATACACAGTGATGTCGCAATACAGGGATAATACACACAGTGATGTCACAGTATAGAGATAATATACACAGTGATGTCACAGTACAGGGACAATACACAGTGATGCAACAGTACAGGGATAATACACAGTGATGTCACAGTACAGGGATAATACACACAGTGATGTCACTGTACAGGGATAATACACAGTGATGTCACAGTATGTACAGGGATAATACACACAGTGATGTCACAGTACAGAGATAATACACACAGTGATGTCACAGTACAGGGATAATACACACAGTGATGTCACAGTACAGGGATAATACACACAGTGATGTCACAGTACAGGGATAATACACACAGTGATGTCACAGTACAGGGATACAGGGATGTCACAGTACAGGAATGATTCACACGGTGATGTCACAGTACAGGGATAATACACAGTGATGTCACAGTACAGGGATAATACACAGTGATGTCACAATACAGGGATATTACACAGTGATGTCTCAGTACAGGAATGATAAACAGTGATGTCACAGTACAGGGATTATACATAGTGATGTCACAGTACAGGGAAAATACAAAGAGATGTCACAGTACAGAGATAATACACACAGTGATGTCACAGTACAAGAATAATATACACAGTGATTTCACAGTACAGGTATAATACATGCAGTGATGTCACAGTACAGGCATAATACACAGTGATGTCACAGTACAGGCATAATACACAGTGATGTCACAGTACAGGGATAATACACACAGTGATGTCACAGTACAGGGATAATACACACTGTGATTTCACAGTACAGGATAATACACAGTGATGTCACAGTACAGGGATAATACACAGTGATGTCACAGTACAGGGATAATACACACTGTGATTTCACAGTACAGGATAATACACAGTGATGTCACAGTGCAGGGATAATACACAGTGATGTCACAGTACAGGGATAATACACAGTGATGTCACAGTACAGGGATAATACACAGTGATGTCACAGTGCAGGGATAATACACAGTGATGTCACAGTACAGGGATAATACACAGTTATGTCACAGTACAGGGATAATACACACAGTGGTTTCACAGTACAGGGAAAATACACACAGTGATGTCACAGTACAGGGATAATATACACAGTGATGTCGCAATACAGGGATAATACACACAGTGATGTCACAGTACATGGGATAATACACACAGTGATGTCACAGTACAGGGATAATACACAGTGATGTCACAATACAGGGATAACACACAGTGATTTTACAGTACAGAGATAATACACAGTGATGTCACAGTACAGGGATAATATACACGGTGATGTCACAGTACAGGGATAATACACAGTGATGTCACAGTAAAGGGATAATACACACAGTGATGTCACAGTACAGGGATAATACACACAGTGATGTCAAAGTACTGGAATGATACACACGGTGATGTCACAGTACAGGGATAATACACAGTGATGTCACAATACAGGGATATTACACAGTGATGTCTCAGTACAGGAATAATAAACAGTGATGTCACAGTACAGGGATAATACACAGTGATGTCACAGTACAGGGAAAATACACAGTGATGTCACAGTACAGGGATAATATACACAGTGATGTCACAGTACAGGGATAATATACACAGTGATGTCACAGTACAGGGAAAATATACACAGTGATGTCACAGTACAGGGATAATACACACAGCGATGTCACAGTACAGGGATAATACACACCTTGCTGTCACAGTACAGGGATTGTACACAGTTATGTCACAGTACAGGGATAATACACACAGGGATGTCACAATACAGGGATAATACATACAATGATGTCACAGTACATGGGATAATACACACAGGGATGTCACAGTATAGGGATAATACACAGTGATGTCACAGTACATGGGATAATACACACAGTGATGTCACAGTACAGGGATAATACACAGTGATGTCACAGTACAGGAATAATACACACAGTGATGTCACAGTACAGGGATAATACACAGTTATGTCACAGTACAGCGATAATACACACAGTGATGTCACAGTACAGGGATAATACACACTGTGATTTCACAGTACAGGATAATACACAGTGATGTCACAGTACAGGGATAATACACAGTGATGTCACAGTACAGGCATAATACACAGTGATGTCACAGTACAGGGATAATACACACAGTGATGTCACAGTACAGGGATAATACACACAGTGATGTCACAGTACAGGGATAATACACAGTGATGTCACAGTACAGGGATAATACACACTGTGATTTCACAGTACAGGATAATACACAGTGATGTCACAGTACAGGGATAATACACAGTGATGTCACAGTACAGGGATAATACACAGTGATGTCACAGTACAGGGATAATACACACAGTACAGGGATAGTACACAGTTATGTCACAGTACAGGGATAATACACACAGTGGTGTCACAGTACAGGGAAAATACACACAGTGATGTCACAGTACAGGGATAATATACACAGTGATGTCGCAATACAGGGATAATACACACAGTGATGTCACAGTATAGAGATAATATACACAGTGATGTCACAGTACAGGGACAATACACAGTGATGTCACAGTACAGGGATAATACACAGTGATGTCACAGTACAGGGATAATACACACAGTGATGTCACTGTACAGGGATAATACACAGTGATGTCACAGTAGGTACAGGGATAATACACACAGTGATGTCACAGTACAGAGATAATACACACAGTGATGTCACAGTACAGGGATAGTACACACAGTGATGTCACAGTACAGGGATAATACACACAGTGATGTCACAGTACAGGGATAATACACACAGTGATGTCACAGTACAGGGATACAGGGATGTCACAGTACAGGAATGATACACACGGTGATGTCACAGTACAGGGATAATACACAGTGATGTCACAGTACAGGGATAATACACAGTGATGTCACAATACAGGGATATTACACAGTGATGTCTCAGTACAGGAATGATAAACAGTGATGTCACAGTACAGGGATAATACATAGTGATGTCACAGTACAGGGAAAATACACAGAGATGTCACAGTACAGAGATAATACACACAGTGATGTCACAGTACAAGAATAATATACACAGTGATTTCACAGTACAGGTATAATACATGCAGTGATGTCACAGTACAGGCATAATACACAGTGATGTCACAGTACAGGCATAATACACAGTGATGTCACAGTACAGGGATAATACACACAGTGATGTCACAGTACAGGGATAATACACACTGTGATTTCACAGTACAGGATAATACACAGTGATGTCACAGTACAGGGATAATACACACAGTGATGTCACAGTACAGGGATAATACACAGTGATGTCACAGTACAGGCATAATACAGAGTGATGTCAAAGTACAGGGATAATACACAGTGATGTCACAGTACAGGGATAATACACACTGTGATTTCACAATACAGGATAATACACAGTGATGTCACAGTGCAGGGATAATACACAGTGATGTCACAGTACAAGGATAATACACAGTGATGTCACAGTACAGGGATAATACACAGTGATGTCACAGTGCAGGGATAATACACAGTGATGTCACAGTACAGGGATAATACACAGTTATGTCACAGTACAGGGATAATACACACAGTGGTGTCACAGTACAGGGATAATACACACAGTGATGTCACAGTACAGGGATAATATACACAGTGATGTCGCAATACAGGGATAATACACACACAGTGATGTCACAGTACATGGGATAATACACACAGTGATGTCACAGTACAGGGATAATACACAGTGATGTCACAATACAGGGATAATACACAGTGATTTTACAATACAGGGATAATACACAGTGATGTCACAGTACAGGGATAATATACACAGTGATGTCACAGTACAGGGATAATACACAGTGATGTCACAGTAAAGGGATAATACACACAGTGATGTCACAGTACAGGGATAATACACACAGTGATGTCACAGTACAGGGATAATACACACAGTGATGTCACAGTACTGGAATGATACACACGGTGATGTCACAGTACAGGGATAATACACAGTGATGTCACAATACAGGGATATTACACAGTGATGTCTCAGTACAGGAATAATAAATAGTGATGTCACAGTACAGGGATAATACACACAATGATGTCACAGTACATGGGATAATACACACAGGGATGTCACAGTATAGGGATAATACACAGTGATGTCACAATACAGGGATATTACACAGTGATGTCTCAGTACAGGAATAATAAACAGTGATGTCACAGTACAGGGATAATACACAGTGATGTCACAGTACAGGGAAAATACACAGTGATGTCACAGTACAGGGATAATATACACAGTGATGTCACAGTACAGGAATAATATACACAGTGATGTCACAGTACAGGGAAAATATACACAGTGATGTCACAGTACAGGGATAATACACACAGCGATGTCACAGTACAGGGATAATACACACCTTGCTGTCACAGTACAGGGATTGTACACAGTTATGTCACAGTACAGGGATAATACACACAGGGATGTCACAATACAGGGATAATACATACAATGATGTCACAGTACATGGGATAATACACACAGGGATGTCACAGTATAGGGATAATACACAGTGATGTCACAGTACATGGGATAATACACACAGTGATGTCACAGTACAGGGATAATACACAGTGATGTAACAGTACAGGGATAATACACACACTGATGTCACAGTACAGGGATAATACACAGTTATGTCACAGTACAGCGATAATACACACAGTGATGTCACAGTACAGGGATAATACACACTGTGATTTCACAGTACAGGATAATACACAGTGATGTCACAGTACAGGGATAATACACACAGTGATGTCACAGTACAGGGATAATACACAGTGATGTCACAGTACAGGCATAATACACAGTGATGTCACAGTACAGGGATAATACACACAGTGATGTCACAGTACAGGGATAATACACACAGTGATGTCACAGTACAGGGATAATACACAGTGATGTCACAGTACAGGGATAATACACACTGTGATTTCACAGTACAGGATAATACACAGTGATGTCACAGTACAGGGATAATACACAGTGATGTCACAGTACAGGGATAATACACAGTGATGTCACAGTGCAGGGATGATACACAGTGATGTCACAGTACAGGGATAATACACACAGTACAGGGATAATACACAGTTATGTCACAGTACAGGGATAATACACACAGTGGTGTCACAGTAGAGGGAAAATACACACAGTGATGTCACAGTACAGGGATAATATACACAGTGATGTCGCAATACAGGGATAATACACACAGTGATGTCACAGTATAGAGATAATATACACAGTGATGTCACAGTACAGGGACAATACACAGTGATGCAACAGTACAGGTATAATACACAGTGATGTCACAGTACAGGGATAATACACACAGTGATGTCACTGTACAGGGATAATACACAGTGATGTCACAGTATGTACAGGGATAATACACACAGTGATGTCACAGTACAGAGATAATACACACAGTGATGTCACAGTACAGGGATAATACACACAGTGATGTCACAGTACAGGGATAATACACACAGTGATGTCACAGTACAGGGATAATACACACAGCGATGTCACAGTACAGGGATAATACACACAGTGCTGTCACAGTACAGGGATTGTACACAGTTATGTCACAGTACAGGGATAATACACACAGGGATGTCACAATACAGGGATAATACACACAATGATGTCACAGTACATGGGATAATACACACAGGGATGTCACAGTATAGGGATAATACACAGTGATGTCACAATACAGGGATATTACACAGTGATGTCTCAGTACAGGAATAATAAACAGTGATGTCACAGTACAGGGATAATACACAGTGATGTCACAGTACAGGGAAAATACACAGTGATGTCACAGTACAGGGATAATATACACAGTGATGTCACAGTACAGGAATAATATACACAGTGATGTCACAGTACAGGGAAAATATACACAGTGATGTCACAGTACAGGGATAATACACACAGCGATGTCACAGTACAGGGATAATACACACCTTGCTGTCACAGTACAGGGATTGTACACAGTTATGTCACAGTACAGGGATAATACACACAGGGATGTCACAATACAGGGATAATACATACAATGATGTCACAGTACATGGGATAATACACACAGGGATGTCACAGTATAGGGATAATACACAGTGATGTCACAGTACATGGGATAATACACACAGTGATGTCACAGTACAGGGATAATACACAGTGATGTAACAGTACAGGGATAATACACACAGTGATGTCACAGTACAGGGATAATACACAGTTATGTCACAGTACAGCGATAATACACACAGTGATGTCACAGTACAGGGATAATACACACTGTGATTTCACAGTACAGGATAATACACAGTGATGTCACAGTACAGGGATAATACACACAGTGATGTCACAGTACAGGGATAATACACAGTGATGTCACAGTACAGGCATAAA